>NC_041349.1:13952712-14110212 GCF_004354835.1 Perca flavescens
CTTCTTCCGTAACTGTCTGTGTGACACATTAACATATTTGTTAGCATCTTGGTGTTAATTGTTGTTAATATTGTAGGCCTGTGTGTGTCTCTCTCGCGCGCGCGCGTGCGCGCGAGCGTTATTTGCTCTCCGTAACCTCGGAACAGCGATTCGAGGCGACTCAACACGGCCGCTCTCAAATCTCTCTATCTCTCTCTGTCTCTCTTCGTCTCTCTTCGCCCCTGCTCCCTCCCTCCCTCCTTCTTTCTACCTGATTCAGATCCGTTCCGACGCTATGCGTATGACCGCGTATCTCTCTGCAAGGCGAGCACCACCGGAGAGACCCGCACGCTGCTGCTGCTGCTGCTGCTGCTGACCGCGAGCACCTAAACGCCGGCTGACGAGCGACCCAGGCCGGGCAACAGGAGCGGGAGACGCCGCCGCTGATTAACCTCCGGCGGAGGAGAAGGTGGACGAAATTAACGTACGAAGGTAAACATTAGCCACATTTCATCGACACATAAGAGCACATAGGGGGGTGTATTTGTGCAAAGGAGGTGGCCGTGCGGTAACGGTGGCCCGTCCAGGTCACTGATAAATGTTTTCGCGTTTGTGACAGCCGAGCCGACTGAGTCCATTTGACGAATATGCACGAGTTACATTGGACATTGAGATTTATTTTGCCGCCGTACAGTAGCTATAACAGCGATATGGACGGAATGGATGAGCAAGCTGGCTAAAGCGCGCGACAGCCTGTTGTGCATCGGTTTCTGTTTATAATTATTTCTTTTTTTAGACCTGAAAGCCACACAAACATAATTCAACAGAGTGAAAACATATCTGTGCATGCAGTGGGTTTAAAAAATAAAAATCTGGTCTGTTTTCAACATTCAGTGTTCAAGTTTGGTATCAACGGGGGCGGCAGTGAAGTGAGATGCAGACAGTTTTTTTTTTTGAATAACGTGTCCACATCGTATTCAAGGAAACGGATACACACACACGTGCGCGCCCGCCTGCACACATGTACAACCTTTACTTTTTGAGTGTCTTAATACTGCTGCATGCTCAGTCAAATAACATATTGTGAAAGAACGCATATGAGCGATGGTCCTATATCTGGTGTTATTGCATGTAAATTGTCTGTAATGAGCCATATGATCATCATCATTACAATCATCCTTCCAATGTATTTGCCCTTGTCACCTCATCATCATCTTCACCATGGTTTTGCCTGCGTGTTTGTGTCAGGTGACTACTGGGCTCTATTTAAAAACACACAGGGCTGAACCGTAAACCCTTTAAGTGTTTTCTCACAAGCCCAGGAAGTAAAAGAGGAACCAAGAAAGAGAAGTAGCCTTATTGTCTCTCTGAACTGAACTGAAAAATTACAATGGAGGAAGAGGAAGAGAAATGAATAATAGTAGTAGACAAAGAGTTGGAAAAGTTGTTAATATATGTTCTTAACTTCCAGCGAGGGAGCTACCAATTCAATAATCAATAATTAATTCCTTCATCTTTTCCAGAGTTGGCCCTGGATAGAGAGATCGGCAAGAGGAGGAGTGTGGCGTCCCAGAGCCTGCCGTCCCATTCATCATCCTTTCCTCTCTTCCTCTTCTTAGCCAAGCTTTTACCTCGCCAAACTCCACTCTTTCATCTCTTCTTCCCCTCATTTATTCCTCCTACTCTGCAACTGGCCAACTTTTCATTCACACCTGTGCCTTCTCTCTTTCTCTCTATTCTTCCCTCTCTGTTCCTTTGCTTTTGACTGGGAGCTCGTCATGGCCTCTAAACTGAACCCCAACGTCCTGTATGTGGCGGAGCACGGCGAGTCTCTGGGCTCACCCCAAGCTGACTCTGAAAACACTCACATTGTAAGTACTGCTCAATCTATGTTTACAGCCAATTTAAAATATGGGATATGTGAATACTCTATGGTGCCATTTACACTTCTAAAAAATGCATGTTAATTGCACAACGTAAGCCCTGCAGAATCAGAAAAAAAATATCCTTCATGCTTAATAAAATCACTTTTGTTTAATTTGACCTCTAAGGAGAGGGGTAGCAAACTCAAGATATACAAGACTTGTTTATTTCTGATTTAACATCATCTTAACATTGGAAATCTAAATCTTCAACACATGTGGCCCAATTTATATAATAACTTAAATTTTGTAAGAGTCAGTTTGAGTTTTTGACTATAGGCCTACAACTGTGCAAGACTGTTTTTTTTCATTCCCACACCTGCATCTTCCTACATATAAACTCAACTCGTCCTGCAGGTGAAATAAGACACGTACTGTAAAGCCCTTATGGGATGTCAGCTGCAAAACCATTTTTAGAATAAGTTATTTGAAATGCATTTGAAATAAAACTGCTTCATCTTGAGCAGCAGCATCAGCAGTTGGTATCAAAGTATGGATTTGAATCTTCTCAGCACACAGGAAGTGATGAATCAAAACGTAACCCATGTGTGCAGATCACTAAACAGCTGAAGCTGGTTAAATCGCTCACAGTCATCGGAATAGCAGCCCATCAAGCGAATCACATGCACTTTTAACATAAAGAGAGTATGCAACAAAAATCAATAATATTTTTTAAAAGTAGGACATTTCGGTCACTAATGTCCTCTCCTATGAGTTCTGGGTAGCAAAGAACTCAAAATTCAGTAAATTTGTGCTTTAAAGGTCCAATATGTAATATTTGTACTGTAATAAATCCAAAAATGACACCAATGCCTCATCAGATATTAAGGAAACATGTTAAACTGAAATACTATCTTTTCTGACAACAATGCGAATGTCAGTATTTTTTCTTTTTGAAATTTACATTCTACTAGGAACGGGCATTTTTTGTCATTTCAACATTTGTGTACTCACATTGAATTATATAGCTAGAGTACCCGAGTTGGTTACTCGCAAAAACAATTGAGACATAGCCAGTAAAGTGATCCCGACTGGTCCTGGCTAACGCCGCCATGCTAACCCTGCTAACTGTTAACGTTACCGGGAGGACCAGGCAAGCAGCCCATGGCTGTTTACAGCGTGTAGCCTCTTCAGCGGCTGGAGCCGACAATGGTGAGTTATTTTAAACCATGAGAGGGGGGCTGTAAATCGGAAAGAGAGGACTGTGAGTTTGCAGTGTGTTTAGTGATTGTTGCCGTAATTCTAATCCAATGAAGTGTGTTCCGTCGACAAGGTAGTGGTATTTTTAGCGGTTTGTATTGTAATTCTAAGCCGAGGAAGTGTGCCTGACTGGCGTGTGGAGAGGACGGTGAGGTTGTTGTGTTTTTAGCGGTTCATGCTGTAATTTTAAGCCAAAAAAGTGTGTCTGTCAGTTGGTTACAGAGCTCCGCGTGAGCACGGGCTTTTATGACTGTCAATATAGCCAGCATCTACCGTTAGCTACTCCGCTGTGCTGTGGAGTAATGTCTGGCTATGTGAGACTAGCATCTACCATTAGCTACTCCGCTGTGCTGTGGAGTAATGTCTGGCTATGTGAGACTAGCATCTACCATTAGCTACTCCGCTGTGCTGTGGAGTAATGTCTGGCTATGTGAAAAAGCGTCTAGCAACATTGTTGTGAATGCTGCGGTCTCAGCCTGACAACCCCCGTGAACTTCGAGTATGGGCAGGAGGGGGCGGGGGCGACGACTCTCCAGTATTTTGAATTGGAAGTGCAGTAACTATTTTAACCGCTAGCTGCCAGTATTACATACAATATTACATATTGCACCTTTAAATTGCTCCAGTTTTTGTATTCTAGTAATATGTGACATTTATCCGACATCAATTTTCAGCAATTATTATTATTTTTTTTTCTACTCTCTTGTTCCAGACTGGAGAAGCTGGAGAAGAGTCATCAGACAGCGACGGGGAACAAGAAGAGACGTCGCACAAGTTAATCCGCAAAGTGTCGACCTCAGGACAGATAAGGGCCAAGGTAGGAAAAGACCGAGTCAAAGGGAATGTGTGTGTGTGTGTGTGTGTGTGTGTGTGTGTGTGTGTGTGTGTGTGTGTGTGTGTGTGTGTGTGTGTGTGTGTGTGTGTGTGTGTGTGTGTGTTTATGGGGGTGGGATAAATAGCCTTGGCAGAAATTGTATTTGTTATACAGGATCCCCAGTGAAGTGCCGTGTCATATCAGGAAATTTTACAACTTAATCTTTCACTTTTCATACATCTTGTATTATAGATGTAGGTTTTCAGCATATTTTGAGAGTTTTTTTTTTTTTTAGCTTCTTACATATTAAAACAGGACTTCTTCAAGGTGAAAACCAGCATTAGCAAACCACGGAGTGCTCAAATTGTTGGAGTTCTCTTAACTTAGTTTGGGAAAGTCATGGAAAAGTCATGGAAATTTTCATCAGGGCCACGCTGGGAACCCTGATTAAACATTTGAGCTGCTCATTTATTTAAGAGGTAATATTAAGATTTAAACATCTCACCAATGAATGGATGTGTGCATGTGGATTTTTGACACTTTTTTGCCTTTTATGTGAAGCATTACTCTCCTGTCACATACACGTCTTAAAGAAGATTGAACTTGTTTTCTGCATCAGTTGAAGTGTCTTTTCTGTGTTCAGATGTCTCTCTCTAGTGTAACTTTATCAACACTTACATCAGACTTTTATCTTATCCGACGTGTCAACTGTGTCTGCTGAGGTCAACTGACTTCCTGCTCGGGCCTTGCTCACTTCCTGTTGCGCTGTTTTCCTCTCTTACTGCCACCATGATGACAAGTTATGTTCAAATCTCTGATTGCCGATCTGACGTAATCACACAGTAATAGCCGCTTATTGGCCTTCTGCACTGTTACAGGAAGATATTGATGGTTTGATATTAGCCTCTTACTGGGAAATACACTCACACACACCCAAACACACAAATCTGCCTCATTAATTATTGATGAACTAATATCTGCAATGAAAAAAACTTTATTTTCACTGCAAACACACAGATGACAACTGTCCAAATTATTATCATACGTGTGTTTCTGTGTGTGTGTTAAAATCGTTATCCATTGCCAGCGTTGACTGTCAACTGTAAATCATGCGCCGATCAATAGGAAACACAGGATACCCGGTAACCCCTGTTGTCATGGGGCCGGCATCCCATAATGCCACGTTTGTTCCTGGAGCAGATAATGTTATTGGATATCAGTCTGGTATTGATCGCCTAATCTCATCGGACACCGCTGTAATGTGGCGTTGAAGGTGATGTGCACGCCCGTATAAGGGCATAGGAACACCATAGCGGGTTGCCATGGTTTCAAGGTCTCGGGGGAGGAAATGGGGGAAGAGATTTGTATTTTATTTATATATATATATATATATATATATATATATATATATATATATATATATATATATATATATATAGTAGATTATGACATGATGATTTAAAAAAACAAAAACTTTATTAATCTAAACAAATGTATTGTTTTTAATTTGTTAAACTGTGTTATCTACAAAAAAATATAATATAACTATAGAATAATAATCCTTTAATAACATAAAAATATATACATTGTATAAATGTCACGAGAATTGACATAGAAAATAATGGATAAAAAAAATAAATAGAAAAAATGTAGTTATAACATTTAATTGTGTCTATAGCTTTTTGTAAAAAGAAATGATGAGGGAAAAGAGTAAACAGGTTGTTTTTTATAGACATTTTTTATTAAAGTGAATTCCCATTAACATCATCACATTTATAATAAAATCAATTTACAATGAACATGTATTGTGACATCTTCAACAGAAATTTTACAATTGTATTTTATGTACTGTATGTCTTGTTGAAAATGACAACTAAAATCTGACCAAAATTTCTCAGTAAATTGATTCATTTTTATGTCTACAAAAAGTACAGCAGTACATCAAACATGACACAAAACCATAAGTGCCATCATATGTTATGTAGTATTTTGAAATATATTTCTCAAGCCTTTTTGGCTATACAGAATAATGTATACTGTATGTGGAGGACAGACCATTTGGGATAGCTTTAAAAACAGTAGCGAGTCTGGATATGTGACCGGAAAGTTTCTGTAAAATGAGAATTCAGTCCTCGGTTTCACTGCGAGGAAGTCATCATGCAGCTCTTTTCCCATTGGCCGAAAGAGGCTGCTGCTTGTGGTTGCTAAGGATCTTGCATTCACCATCTGTCAATTAGATTTGACAGTGCTATGGTGTGTGTGTGTGTGTGTGTGTGTGTGTGTGTGTGTGTGTGTGTGTGTGTGTGTGTGTGTGTGTGTGTGTGTGTGTGTGTGTGTGTGTGTGTGTGTGTGTGTGTGTGTGTGTGTGTGTGTGTGTGTGTGTGTGTGTGTGTGTGTGTTGATTAGGCTGTACCTTGTGACCATGTGACTTAGATTAAGCTAGTCATCGATTCCAGGATTACGCTGTATTGACAACAATGGCCTGAGAAGATTAGCATGTTTGTGCATCCATTTGTTTGTTTGGGTACATGTGGGTGAGCGCATTGGTGTATTGATGTGTGAATTAGAGTGGATTTTGGGTTCATTAATATTTCCCCGCAGTGCCTCCCCTCATTTTGCCCCCCGCCTGTTACCGTTCATGATATCGCAGCACTTGTTAAGAAGGTGCTAATTCTGTGACATGACATCCTGACACCGTTGGATTAATTCAGTCCCTCGGCCATAAGTCCCTAAATAATTGCACAGATGCAATGATAGCCCTTGGTAGACGAGGCGTTTCATTTCCATGTCCCTCTGGAGACGCTCGTGTTGGCTGTAATTAAATGTCTTTGGGTTTAGATACAAGCTTTTTGATACTGGGGCATCAGCAGAGCAACATATCTCACTGAAGTCACTCCTCATAGTTAATTATTTTAGATTCAAGAATAATAGTCATGATTTCAGACTAAATATATATTTATTTTTTGAGTTTGATTGGATTTCTTGATGCCCGTGTACATGGAACTTTCTTGATTTGTTTTGCTGTGTCATGTTAAGCCTTCAGGAAATTACATTAAAATCACCTACCCTGCCACGTGTATGTGGTAGGCAAGTGCTCACACCGTGAAAGTTTTGTTGCTGCCGTTTTGTAATCAAAGGGAATGGGACCTTGGAAATTTGCTAATTGGCTGACTGCAAACGTCAGCCTGCAGCCTCTACTGACTGAATTGGAGTTTAAGACTGATGGCGATTGATTTGCTGTACGTGTGTGTTCTTGTTTTGATATCTTTTGCAACAGCCTGTTTGTGCAGAGATTGTAAGAACTCAACCCAACCCATCTGGCAGGGGAAATAAGACACATATTATAGCCCTTATGTTTCATTTTTGATAGGAGACAAAAGTCTCTGAGGGCGTCATAGTGGCCTCTGTGCCAAGACGTGTACCTTGTAAACCGCAGTGTCGTCTTCAGTTCAAGTCTTTGTTGCAGGTCATATCCTTTCTCTCCCCACATTTCCTGTCTGCCTCTCGACTGCATTTTGTTGATGTATTAGATCAATTAAAAGCACAAATGCCTCTTTAAATAAATGTGTATTTAAAGAAATGCACATAAACATTTTCCGCTCTTTAAAAATGAATGGAGCAACAGATTTCAGAGCAGCAGTGAAAATGTCAATGTTCACAGATCAATTTTCAGATTACAATAAAGAAGTCAGTTTCTAATTTCAGTCATTCAAAATGTTTTTAACCAACTACATGACTAATCTAAGAAGTGAGATAGAACAACTGTATTCAGTACCCTACTGTTTACTGTAATGGCTAGGCTAGGCTCACCTCATTGGCCTGTTCTCTTGTGACAGTGTAGGGTCTAAATTAAGGAAATGGGGGGATAGAATTACAAGTCTATGTATTTTTGTGCCAACAAGTGCCCATTGCCATAAATCCAAAGAACATATAACAGCCAATCAATAGCATATATTACATCCAGATAAATGACACTTTATTGTAGTAGAACACAGCATAATTCACAGTCCAGTGTAGGTAATCAATACCAAGTAATACATTGAGTCTTGAAAAACGGATATGTTTTGTCCATATGTATTAACTTAATCCATTTTAGTTAACCATCAATTAACATCCCAAAAGGATTTACACATGACATCTATGACATTTGCATGTAGAGCCATGGACTTGGATGTCAGATGAGTTGGTTTACAGAAGAGAGCAGGAACATTTGATCTCAGTTAGTACACCATGCTAGATGCTACGTCACAGTATCTCAATCAGACATTCACTGCTTTCCATGCAACTGCAGTATCTACTGAGCAATTTTGGTTTCTTAAGGACTTAAGACCTAAAATGTCAAAGTTTGTTCAACATCTTCGACTCATCTTAGACATATTCTGTCTTTCCACATTAGGACTCAAAGCTCACACCGAAGTCGGAGGAACGACTTCCCAACTCGGCAAACGGGAATGTCCGAGTAACGTGTGAATGCACCATTGGCCTTGGCCGAGGTCGGCGCGCTCCAAGTGCCATTTTACGTTCAAAATATCAACATCAGACTGATCAAAGGTTGTCGCACACCAAAAACTTGGTTCTAGACCAACTTAAAACTTCAAATACGAAGAAGTTGTAAGTTGGTCCGGAGTTGAATCGTTTGTGTGTTTCAAGCTTTCTTGCCATTTTAAATTATTTTGTAAGTTAGCTATCTTGGCAGGTTCAATTCACTGTTGTTTGTAATATCAAATCATAACAGAAGTTAACTCAGGACACTTTACAAATGGAGTAGGTCTACATCACACTCTATGATTTTACAGAGACCCAACAATTCCCATAAGAGCATGCATTTGGTGCGATTGGTTGTAAGTTGGTCCCTAATGGTAGACTACAATGAGTTCACACACTCCTGTCTCTTAACTGTCTGCAACCAATTTCTCTTTTGTTGAGCAGTTCATACTTCGAAGGGTTTGACAGCTATAAAGCCATGGCAGCTCCATTTTGGTCTCTGCCTCCCCACTTGTCAAAGTTCACGACAGTTGAACTTGCCGTTTAAATACTGGTGTGACTCTGCTTTTGTACTGTTGTCCATGGACTTCGGATTTTCGAATTGATTTGTATGGATGATCGACAGCCAAAACTGAGTGTGGTGGTTTTTTTTCCATTGTGTCAAACAGCAGCAGCATCTTATTTGCCGCCGGAAACAGTTGGCAATGAGAAATTTGAGGAAAAAAAATTGCTGCACACAGTAGCTTTTATGTGTTGTGCACTCAGTCATTTTAAAAGTGAAATATCCATCTTTTTCACAAGCTGTAACCAAGGTCTGGAGTTATGTCTATAACTGTATGTCCTTTTTAATAAGCGACCTGTGACCTCCTCTGATTTAGTCTTTCTTTCTCTTGTCGTTCTATCCCAAGGCTCAGTTACATAAGATTTCCCTCTCTTTCTTCTTCCTCTTTTTTTGCCTCATCCTCCTATTCACCTCCTCCTCCTGTTTGTCATATTTACAGTGTGGACAATAAAAGAGACACCAGGAAGAGGATGAGGCAGAAGAGCAAATAGCTCCTGTGAATTATGTGCGATTATGATTGGTGTGTGTGGCTTTGAGTAGGCTGATCATGCAAGCTGTAATGGACGTGCACATTACCCACAAACACACAGACAAGTAAAGGGCAGTCCCTTCATCATGTTTATTTCCACGTACACAAGACATCTCCTGTCCCTTCTTTCTTTATTCTACATTTCTATCCCCGTCTCTCCTCCAGGCTCATTCCTATTATTCCCCTCAAACCTCTTCTTCCCTCCTCCTGTTTGTTTTCTTTCTTGAATGCTGCCCTGCACTTTTTTTCTCCATTTATTTCTTTAATTTCATTTTCTTTTTTTCTCAGGAGGACTCTCCACAGATTTATTTCTTCCAATTAAAAATATAAATTTAAAAAAACACACCAGCAACCTCTTCTCTATTATACTCAACCTTCTTTTCCTATTTCTTTCTTATTATGTTTCCTATTACTTTTTTACATTATTTTTCTGTTACCATTTTTTGGAGCATCTGCACCTTGATGTGCATGCAATGAATCTGAACTTTTCTCTGCCTCTTAAAAAAAACCTTCCTAAAATAGCAGCACCACTTCACTTTATATAACCAGTCGTATTTCTGTCGTTTTTGAGTGGTCACCAACAGGTAACGTTTTTTTCTTTTTCCATTCCTATGGATTTCCTGCACGGTGCTTTGGAATCAAACCCCCACTATATTTGTTCTTTTTTATCTGCATCTCGCTCCCAGTGCAGAAATCTGTGTGGGTGTTCACTGCAATAGAGACGTGTGTGTGTGTGTGTGTGTGTGTGTGTGTGTGTGTGTGTGTGTGTGTGTGTGGGACGGTTAACTGAAATGGGCTTGAGGAGAGTGCATGAGTGTGTGGGATGGCCAGTGATGTGTGTGCGCTGTGATTTATGCCGTTGGCTTGATGTGATGCAGCTGCAATAGTGTGTGGGTCAATACTGAGAGAGATGGAGAGAGAGATATAGGTAGACAAAAGGGAGAAAATTAGTAAGTGGAAGAGTGATGGAGGCAGAGTGGAAAGTAGCAGAGAGGGGCAGATCCAGAGTCCGTTATATAAGACGTCCACACAGCGAGCAGCAGGCTCTAATACCCATATTTACCATAACAACAGGTTGACTGTAGAGGAGGCGGCCTGACTATTTAGGATGTGTTGTTCAGTTGCTGGTACAAAGATTGCATAAAACACATTGTTTGTATCCTTAAGGTGGAACAAACGAGCTTGGTAAACCATTTGAGAAGCTGTTTTTATGAAGGTTTTGACTTGTTTAAAATTGCTTTCTTTCTTCCTCTCCTGTTTTTATTGGTGCATTGTAACCTTTCACAGCACTTAACTGCAGCAACTTGCTGATATGTGGAGTCAAACCAGATTGATTTTTTAATGTTTGGATCTCCATTAGCTTCCACAGAGTGGATGCTAGTGTTCCTGGGGTCCACACAAAATGATAAGCAAACACTTTTTGAAATTCAGACAGTATCAATGATAAGAGAAAAGGTAGACCAACACATTGGTAAAAACTAAACTAATTTAACATATGAGAAGTTCGAAACAATGTAAACCGAAAAGAAATTGTCAGAATAACCGGCCGAAGTAAGAATGTCCTAAAAACTCTTAAAGTGGGAGCTAAAGTAGCCATGCCGATGAATATTTAAAGGAACACGCTGACTTATTGGGAATTTAGCTTATTCACTGTAACCCTAAGAGTTAAATAAGTCGATACATACCCTTGTCAACTCCGTGCGTGCTGTAACGCTGTCTTACGGCCCCAGCAGCATCAGGCCATCACAGAAAATGCAGGTGACTGGTTCCAGTAATCGTACTGCTCCGAATTGTGACAAAAGTGACAACGCCAACATGTTCCTATTTACGTGTTGTGATTTGTAAAGTCACAGTGTGTACAAAAAACAACGTAACATGAGACACAGCCGTCTTCTAACCGTAAACAAACCGGGAACTATATTCTCAGACAGGCTTGCTGCAAAGCAAATCACTCCACCCAAGTAGCAGAAGTAGCAGAGCTTCGCCTTCTGAGAATATAGTTCCCGTTTGTTTACAGTTAGAAGACGGCTGTGTCTCATGTTACGTTGTTTTTTGTACACACTGTGACTTTACAAATCACAACATGTAAATAGGAACATGTTGGCGTTATTTTGTCACTTATTCGGAGCAGTAGGATTACTGGAACCATTCACCTGCATGTTATGTGCTGGCCTGATGCCGCTGGAGCCGTCAGACAGCCTTACAGCAAGCATGGAGATGAGAAGGGTATGTATGGACTTATCTAACTCTGGGGGTTACAGTGAATAAGCTAAATTCCCAATAAGTCGGCGTGTTCCTTTTAAAGATCAAAAGGTGTAAAAAAAACAAAAAACAGTAAATTCTCAACACAGTTCCTCAAAACACTACGCAGATTAATTGTTCTGTTCGCTCTGAAGCCACCAAAGAAATCACGTAGAACAGAAGATACAAACAATATGGGAACCACTCATCAAAACGTTGTAAAGTTTAGTGTCACATGTCGGTAAAATAACAGGTTAAGCTTTGAAAACCCCAGTTATCTGCAGTCTTTGGTCTTTTGACTGTTTGATGTGTGACTATGAGCTTATCATCTAAAATAAACAGTAATGCTCTTTCAACCGGGCTTCTGATTGGCTGCCAGTTTAAAGAAAGCGGTGTGACCTAAATTAATGTTATTATTAAACTTAATTGTGTTCCCGTGTGGGGAGTCTTTTTATTATGACCTGGATATATCATGTAAAAATGATGTTTTATGATTAGTGTCTATTGATTATAGTTTTGGTTTGAAAATGCCTTGCAAATATGTAGCCGTGAATGTAGCATGAAAAAATAATCACAGTTCCAGATCAGATCCAAATTTAACTTTTCATTAACTTGGGGTCAAAATTATAATGGTGTACTAGGACCATTGTAGGTATAATGGCTAAGTGTAAAAAACTTAAAGCCACTGAGGGGCTGCTACACGGACTTGAAACATGGCTAGTAAACTATCTGACGCGCTCTCTTCTACCTCACACCTTGCACCCCGTGTTACCTGTTGAAAGGTTCCTACCTAAATAATTAGACATCACTCAAAAGCACACTAGTGACACCAGTGGACAATTGTTGTCCTACACTCAAAACAAATGAAAATGGCTCTTACAGTAGGTAAAACATACATATTAGGGAGCATGGTGGAGGGGGTTAATATTCCAGGAAACAAAGTCACAAATTTACGAGAAAGGGGGAAAAAAAAGAAGAAAAGAAAAACGTGTACATTTTTTTGCTTCACTTTTCATTGCTTCACTTTGCAATGTGGGATCAACCTAGTTGCCCCACAGATGCCATCGTTTTGTAATCTGTAATTCTTCTTCTTTTTTTTTTAACCTACATGACCCTAGTACACTGTTGTAGAAAACCCTGCCAACACCATGTTAGTCAAATTGTAAAACTAAATATATATATATATATATATATATATATATATATATATATATATATATATATATATATATATATATATATATATATCTGTCTTTCTGCTGACTCATTCTTTACATACCTTACACCTATTCATACCCAGAAGCTGCCCAGTACAACCACAGTCTGATCTGCTGGCCACTGAGCAGCTCCACTGGAGCGGTTGGAGGTTAAGGTCCTTGCTCAAGGGCACCTCAGTGGTGCTAATGAGGGAGGGACAAGCGCTTCTCTTTCACTTTCCCCACCCAGATTTTATCCTGCCGGCCTGGGGATTGAACCGACGACCTCCCGGTCACAAACTCACGTCTCTAACCTTTTAGGCCACCGCTGCCTTGTGATAGTACTTAAAAAAGCTTGTTGATTAAAAATGTTTCTTGGCAGGTACTGTAGCTTTGGCAAGTGAGCCAAAAGGTTCATTTTGGTTTCTCAAAGTGTATAAGTACAAAACCTGCAAGCAGCATTTAAAAGCTGCTGCTTTGGGGGAAATATGATTGTCTATTGTCACTGTAGTTTTCTTCAACACTTATCAAAAATATAATATTTGCAGTTCTACACATTCGCCTTATTCAAACCAGTGTGTCCCCACTTCCAGTATCACTGCTTGTACATTATAGGTAATCTATGGTAAAGCAGCTAACTTGCCATGATCCACAATCGACACAGCGTATACTATTGATTTGCTATAATGAAATTACTGTAAATGAGCTGTTAATCATACACGAGTATATTCAGCCAGGCACATCGACACACAGAGTCTGAATGCTGAGTTGCTCTGTCTCCCTGACTGACTGCTGTTTGTTAACAGGAGCCGTCCTACTCAGTTTCTATTGATTTGACCTCATGTTCCCCCGAGACGTCAGACCATCCATCAAGGGGACTCTTTACAGTCAAAAGAAAAGCAGGAAGTCCTCGAACTCCACTTTCCATACAAGGAAAGGAGGAAGTCCTTAAAAAGCTCTGAAGAAAAGCGATTCTGGGAGGAAAAACATTCCGATTCTCAGAAATTCTTTCGAAGACAAGGTGTCATTTTCAAATCATGAATATCTCATTTTGGAAGAGAAAGTCACTGTAATATAGGAGGTTTTAAATTGAATCTTTACTTTGATACAAAAAGTAAAATGCTAGTGTAGATGATAAGCCACAACTCAAACAGGGTTTATATACTAAATTAGCGCTGACTCTGAGAAAACTGGATCTATCAGAAGTCATTTGTATAGATAAATGTTCAAATCATCTTTTGTCCATTAGGGTTGAGAAGTTTGTCAAAAACATGGATACAAACTGCAGAAAAAAAAAGTTCAATTTTAAAAGTAAAATGTCCTTATTCGGAGCATAGATTGTATATAAAGATGGACAATAAGTCTCCACTTCCTCCCACCGTACAAAAGTGAAACCAAAATAGCCTGGATACAGGTGCTGCCATCTTGTCATTTTGGAGCCATAGTCTGTGCAGTAGTGATGGGACGTTGGAGCCACGGTATCAAAGTCCAGCCCATACACTCGCCCGACCAACTAATAAAAACCAAACTTATCAGAAAAAGGAACACTTGAACAAACATTGGATAAGAACTACCTAAAATGACAGAAACCATCTTTAAGAAAAAGATATTTGACGGATACTTTTTTTTTTTTTTTTTTTTTAGTTTAGTTCATGTCCCTCTCCCTGCAGTGCCCTGCTATGCCATGAACTACTACAACAACTATTTCTGGTCATAGTTCCATTATTTTTGCCATTGTTCATCACACCCCCAACCGGCAATGTCAGACACCGCCTACCAAGAGCCTGGGTCTGTCTTGCTCTTGGGTGAATTACTGAAATTGTTGGGTCTTTGTGAGTGTGGTCTAGACCTACTCTATCTGTAAAGTCTCCTGAGATAACTCGTGTTATGATTTGATACTATAATTAAAATTGAATTGAATTGAATTGTCCCATCCGCTAACTTGGAGGGGGGGGATTCATGAACTAAGCTGCAGCCAGCCACCAGGTGGCCATCAAGATGTATCGGCTTCTCTTTTGGGGAGCTGTCAAGCCGTCCATCTTTATAGACAGTCTATGTTTTGGAGCCTTGGAGTATTGTTTTTCAAAAAGGAACATGGTTTCCACTCCTCACTTCACTTCCCGTCTGTATTTTTTATTTTTTTACTCTCTTTTCAGTGTTTTTTTCTTTTGTGACCCGTCTTATTTCAATTCCTCGCTTTCATTGCTGCCACCTGGTTGTGCTTTATTCCTCCTGCCTTGATCTCAACATGCTCCCCCCCTCTCTCTTCTCTGACCTCCATTGTTCTTCATCCCGTCCTTCCTTTCTTTCCTTTCTTCATCTATCTTCTGCGTTGCTGAATACCTTTCTTATTTCCTTTTCAGCAGCCATCTCTGGGCCTTCTATAAGTCTATAAACACCGAAATGAACTCCCTTGATTAGCTACTGTAGCTAACTGCATCGCTAACAGGACTAGCTGCCTATTGTGACCTATTATCAGAATGGACTCTATTAAGAGAATGATATCTATATTTATGATTGTAGTCAACTTCTTTGTATTGAGGTACTAATGATTAGACCTGTATCTTCTATCTATTCGTAGTATGTATTACAGATAAAACATTAGGTAAAAAATAACAAACATTATTATCAAATACAATACAACCACATTTGCAAAAAATTACTAATAAGCCCCAAAATGCAATTGAAATAGGTATGTAAAGGTGAGTTGACTCCACATCCTTGTATTGATGTCACTCCATGTCAACCTCACTCTTGTTCTCCCCTCTGCGGTGTTTACATTTTTCTCCTTTTCTTTTTTTCTTCCTCTTCCAGTCTGAATGTCCCTGTCTTTGCCTTCTCCATCTTGCCCTGTCATTCCTCCTCCCTCAGTGGCCTGCTGCAGACTGAAGGAAAGTGTGTGTGTCTGTGTGCAAGTGTGTGTGTGTGTGTGTGTGTCTGTGTGTGTGCGTGTGTGAGTGTGCGTGTGTGACGAAGTTGATCAGTTATCTACAGCGGCTGTGTCTAACATAGTGACACTCACTTTGGAAATGTGCTAATGATGAGGAGACAACAATATTGTGTGTGTTTGTGTGTGTGTTCTCACTAATGAACTAATGTGCGCTCTCAATCTGTAACAGCTGTGTTTGTGTTATCACTAATGAGCGATCACGTTTCAGTCTTGACAGGTGTGCATTGTCTGCTTCTGCGTGTGTGTGTTTGTGTGTGTGTGTGTGTGTGTGTGTGTGTGTGTGTGTGTGTGTAGAGCTGTTAATGTGCTAATGTGTGTTATCAATCAGTGGAGGGTGTGTGTGTCTGTGTGTGTCCACAGGCATGTACTGTTCATCACTTGATTGTCTTCATTTGTCTGCTGTCTGCTGGCTAAAGGAGACTGACAACAGAAAGCATGAGTTCTGGTGTGTTTGTCTCGTGGATCTGAACTGATCTCTTTTCTGTGTCAGAGTGTTGCCACTCACTCAGCTGGTTCAGTAAAGTGTCACGGCACTCACACTCGTTCTTTTCTCTACTTTGTTTTTCTTCTTTCACAGTTTTTCTTTGTTTTGTTTTTACACCTCTTTGCACCTCTTGTTTTTTCTTTTTTTAACCCTGCTTATCGCTTCATCTTTCTTTCTTTCTCAGTGGCCAAAAATAGACTCACTCATGGTTTTTCTCAGCCTCCTTTGCTTTAACAGGAAGCAAGAGACAGTCACCACAACACAAAACACTCATGTATATACACACACACACACACACACACACACACACACACACATGCATGCTGCTTCTGCAATAATGCTGTCCTGAGAAAACACATCTATTTTATGATTCAGTTTATTCTTTTTGACTGCAGCTTGCAAAATCGAGTGTGTGTGTGTGTGTGTGTGTGTGTGTGTGTTTGTTCTGTCACAACCCCTGACTTGGAGTACAGCATGAAGAGTAACAGTCTGAGTCAGCAGCATAAAAAAAAATACCACATCTGTTAATGACACTTGTAGAGACTGCGCTGTGTTCACACCAGCTCTATTCAGTACACTTCCGCTAGTATATTTCCTGCAATTAGAGTTATTATAGTTTTTGCAGCTACCGTGTACCTGCTATTTCGATGTACAAAGTGCATCAAAGTACAATGGGTAAAGTTCCCTGGGGGCCTGATTGTGGTACCTCTGGCTCGTGTGGAGGAACAGGTGACGGCGATTGGCTGAGTTTTTTGATAGTTAGAAACTAGCCCTTTGAGGAGACGCTGTATGAAAGCGTGCTCCACTTTTCCCCCCACTTTTCTGTCGGTCCCCATCTCTGTGAATGCAGACGTGTGTAGCCATTCAGAACAGCCATAAACACTTTGGCCTTTAAACGTTGTCAGGTGACACTTTGTAAGAACCAGTTCATTTCAAGCATTCCTCCCAGCCTTATAGCACATCTCTGTCAGCATTGCAAGCACTTTAATGACTTAAAAATTTGATTTTCTTTTGATTTTTTTTTTTAATCTTGTGCAGTTTCTTCTGTTCACTCTTTTCCTCTGCTTTCTCCACCTCATTCCACCGTGTACTCTCTGGCCCGTGCCGGTGCAACTCAGTGCTCCCCCTCTTGGAGGTACGATCTTTAAGTAAGTCAGACAGACAGGCAGGGCTGTAGGGGAAGTGTTTGATGTGAGAAGACACCTCTTGCATGTCATGAACCTGCGTCGGCGTGCGTTTCGCTTACTGCTCAGTGTGTAGCGCAGGAGGGCTCCCCTTTGTGTTCCTTGTTGATTTCTGTCAAAGTGGCTGTGATAAACACTCTAATATTATTCAACAACACTTGTAGATAATAATTGATCAACATATTTTAGGGATATATACAGTTTATTAGTAGTTAATGAAACCAATAACCGATATTTGGAACCTGTTGCTTTTACAGTGAAAATGAAAACTTTGAAGTCAAATTTAAGATTTTGAAATGTTACAAATTCCAACACAAAACTTTGTTTAAATGCCTTAAGCAATTATTTAATAAATTAGAAACTTTCAACCTAATACCCAGTAAAAGAGAGTCAGATAGTGTTGTGGGCGGGAAATGATGTCAGACTCAGTGGAGAGTGAAACCGAAGCTGAGGGACAGACACAGAGCTGTAGCCGAGCCAAAGCAGCGCACTTTTTAATTCATTAACTGTATCGGTTATCAGGCAAATAAAACACTGATACAGATAATCCGCAAACTGACCGATAATCGGTCTATCACTAATATATTTAGGGTATAATATTATTACTTTACAACTACTACTGCTAATGCTAACTCTGTTGCTACTAAGTCTGACTAATGGCCATACGCATGTTACTGATATACAGTCATTTACAATGAGTATGGTTAGAATAACTATACCTGCAATATATTACAACGATGTTTAGACCTTGCTGAGTCCTGATTTATGATTGTAAAATGCAGTTTGAGCATTAAAAGGAACTCAGCTATGATTCAACACCTGTTGCCAAATGATGTTGCAATTTACTGTGGCGTGCTACAACATGCAAATACTAAGACTATCTGACCTGCACCGTGACCACGCGCTAAAACACAATCTAAAACAGGAACCTTTGCCCCGCCCAAACCTTTAATCACTTGCTGTACACTAAAGTAATAGGGTTTTTATAGTTTCTACTGAGAAAAGGTTGATTTGAGAACCAGAAAACAGCTAAGAAAACCATTCATTTCAGGGATTCAATGGGTCAAAGACTGTCACTGATTGCAGAAGCTGTTATGAGTTATTAGAAATTCTCTCTCTATTTGACTCAGAGAACAGCAGCAGGGTGACTGTACTGGAAGGATGTGGCTTCCCTTCTAAAAACACTATTTTTACACAGCTGTGTGTGTGTGTGTGTGTGTGTGTGTGTGTGTGTGTGCGCGCGTGCAAAGAGGTTTTTAACAGGAAATCTCTAGTTATAATGAAATAATACAGATAGACGGAGATATAATTGACACAGACATATAAATAGCATAGCATGGGTAGGTTGATAGATTGATAACAGAGCAGAAGAGAGAACTTGACTACAAATGGTAGTTGTTTTTTGTGATTTTCTGAAGACTGTAAAAGAGCAGGGGACTACCCCTCTCTCTTTTCTTCCATTCTTCAATCCCTCCATCACATCTCTGTCTTCTCTTTTCTGTGTTTTCTGACTCTGCTATGCAAAGGCACAGCAATTTACAGCAATCACGCTTTGAAGATGCATTGAGCATCAAATTAAAAGAAATTCTAAAGTGAAATGTACGTCTGGGAAATCCAGATCTGTGACATCAGTTCTCCTCCTTTTAAGAAATTAACAACTGATTTGAATATTATTTCACAACAGAGAGACTCCACTTACTAGCTTTCACCCCCAGTAGCTTTCAATTATATCGCATGATCTTCATTAATGGATGAACTTTTCTCTTAGGACTTCATTCTTGACTTAGGAAATAATATAGTAGTTTGGCAAAACTATACTAACTTAAGGTCCACTTACTAGCTTTTTTCAGACCTTTTCAACAATACGGTTAAAAGTGATATGGTCAAAAGCTCTTGAAAAAGCGAGTAAGAAGACACTGAGTTGGAATTGTGCTGTCAAACTACTTTTGCCAAGGTTAATAATGAACATTGATGCTAAATTGAAATCATAACAGCTACTGAGCTTGCGTGTAAAAACAGATCTATGTTGACATGGTTGAAAGCTCCAGAAAAAGCCAGTAAGTGGACCTTCAGTCGGATAGTTTCAAGGTCAAGAATGAACTTTGAAGCTTAAAAGTATAAAGGGAAAAAAGTTTGGAATTGTAGCAAATTCAAAATGCTGGCTCAGCAACAAGTCCTTGCAAGCAAAATAAGTATTCTTCATGTTATTTGCGTACACGACACTACCAAAAGCTGCGGTTGTTGTGTTTCAGGTGCACGTGTTCGATGCAAATCATTTTAAAATTAACACATTCAAATAAGGAGTAGGCCTGAGCATTTCCAGTGTGACTGTTACACAGCTTATCAGGTTGTATACAAATAAGGTTTTATTTATATTATGGTTCTTATTTAGCCATCGCGTTGACTCACTCCGAAAAAGACGAATGGCCTTTTAAAGCTAATATTGATCTAACTCTGTCTCTCCGTAAAGTGATCAGTGACAAGCACAAGTGATACAAATACAAAACTATCTAAACAAGCAGAACATAACCACACACACACACACACACACACACACACACACACACACACACACACACACACACACACACACACACACACACACACACACACACACACCTGTAACCAAGAGAGGTCTCAACCTAGTACTGCACACGTTTGACAGCAATGGAGACGCCTTTTCTCCATCTTCTTTCTGCAAACATTGGCCAAAATATTGCCTCTCTGTTGGAGATCTGACTTTTATAGCTCAGACAAAGCTGAAGAAAAGTGCTCAGTGCTGCCTGCTCTCTGTGTGCAGAGACCTTGTGTTTGTTATGACGCTGTGTTGGCGTGTGCCTCGCTTGTGTTTACACTCTTCCAGTACGTCGGCGGTGTGCGGGAGGGTAAGTGCAGTTTGTCCTGATGGTGAAGGAGGCAAACCGAGTCCTAATCTCTGCATCAGAGATGGAGGGTCCAGCTTTCCCCTGCTGCTCAATCAGGAGACAAATGTGTTGTGTGTTGTGTTTTGATCTGATGTTTTGATTGGCTTAGTCTCTTTTTAGGCCCATTATCTCAAGATAAATGAGTTTTGTCCCAGGCTCGCTGACTCAGTTGTAGATTCATCAAGCATAGTTTCTTTTCAATCGTGAGTGAAATGTCTCTTTATTTTGTATACCTTCATGATTGATTTTCCCATTAGTGTCGCTGAAGAGTCAACAAACCGTAGATTAATGCTGAAGAGCTAATTTATTTATTAAATAAACGATGAATCAATCAAGTTGCTGATCAAACAGTTACTGATTCCTTCTTCTCCACCTGCAAACATGTTTTATATGATAATGACTTGGAAATGTGGTTTTTATGGACTAGTCGTGGACTAAGTTCTGCTGCTTTCAGTATTCTACTAAAATACAACAAATTGCAATGAGGATAAGAAAACTATATATTGTGCAGCCCTAATAAAAACAGTTATCAGACAAACAGTTATCAGCTAAATAATAAATGCATCTGTAGATTAATCACCAATGTAAATATTCGTTAGTGGTGTCCTGAGATAAAAAGTATTGAAAAATGGCCATCACAGTTTCTTGGAGCCCACAATGACTTCTTCAAATTGTTTGTTTTGTCCGACCAAATGTCTAAAACCCAACGTATTTTCCACCGTTTTGTATGAAATCTTAAAAATATGAAGTTCTATTTAACGCTGTGAAACGGCAACTGGTACTTGACCAGTTACGTTCTGCCACCAAGTGGTGACATTTAAGTTTCGGCACCAAAACCCCTTGGTCAAGATTATTAAAAAACAATTGTGGTTTGGGTAAAATAAGTACTTCCGCAACACGAACACCGATCCCCTGGGTAAAAGTCCTGTGTTTTTGGGACCCATCCACTAGAGATGGCCCAATACCATTTTTTGCATCCCGATTCCGATACCTGAACTTGTGTGTCATATATTTTATTATGTTTTAACAACTGTATACTACTATCCCTGTATGGATGTGATATGATTTCTATCTTTGTTGTCGGTCTGGCTCAGGTTAAACTCTTTTTGAAACATGAACAAACACAAACAACGAATGCCATAGAACTTTCTTTTATTATCCAGTCAGTTATAACGGAAAAAGAAAAAGAAATAAACTACTTTAACGTAGATTTTCTTTAGGGCTTTATTACGTGGTATCGGATCAGTGCATAAACTCCAGTACTTCCCGATACCGATACCAGCTTTAGGCAGTATCGGAGCCGATACTGGTATCAGTATCGGACCATCTGTACCATCCACCACCCCGACCTCCAACTTACTGATGACATAAGAGGGCGCTGTCTTACACCAAACGTCAATGTTGGGTTTGCAGTAATAAATATGTGGATTACATACAAGTTACTTTTCGTAGTTATATGTACGAATGGTGAATGAGGACAGCCTGCCAAAACCCAAATGTATTCAATTTACAATGATCCAAAACATGGAAAAGCTCACACTCGCTGTCCATCAGCTAATTGAATTGATTCAGGTTTAATCTGAGCGTTTTTACTTTAGTCAGACTTCCTGCTGGCGTCCGCCCTCAACACCTTCATTTCATTTAAGTTGTCAAACCTAAAGCATCTCAATGAGTGACTCCTTGTGACTCAAGCTGATGAGGTTGTTAGATGTTTTCACACAAATCTTGCAGCCTTTAAACGCTGCATGCTGTTGATACACCCTGTTGCATTAACTCCAATTGCTGAGGCCTTCTTTTTGTATTTTAGTGTCCTTTTATTTTTTCCCCACTTGGCTTAGTTGGCCTGTAGAGCCTTTCCAGGCTTGGAACGGACTTCCTCCCCCTGCGACTTGGGCCAAGGACACAACTGGCACAAAAAGATGAGGACAAGACGATTTATAATCATATTAGAAAGGAGCGCTTACCCAGCCCAAAGTCGCACAAACGCCAATTTCTCTCCATCTCTATCTCGATCCCTGACTCTGCCCTTTGTCTCTTGCTGCCTCTGCGTCTGCCACTCTCTCGTTCCTTAGTCATCAAGCTTAAAGCTGAGCCAGACAGTGAATCATATTAGAGTTAGAGGTATTGGCAAGTTATCAAAAAGACAACAAATACCCTACCAATTTTTTTAGCACTCAAATATAGACCAAATATACACCAAATACACACACACACACACACACACACACACAGGGTTTTACCGGAAAGAAACTGATGTTTGCACACAAAAAAGCCACATCCTTTAAAACGCTAAACGTACCGAGGGAGCATATCGTTTTCTAAACAAAGAACTATTTGAATGTCGCTGTAAACAATGAGAGAAGAAGGGGTGGACACATGGAGAGAAAGAGAAGAACGGGGGAAAATGGGAAGTGAGTGCATGAAGGTGAGAGGTGTGTGTTTATTGGGCGTAATGGAGGGGTATAGTACTGTTTATTGTGTTTGTGTGTGTGTGCGTGAAAATGGTCGAACAGGACTGCCTGTTGGTATTCCATTTGTAACACCAAGAATGAAGTGCCCTACATATATTCTTGTTGATGAGGGATGAAAATGAGGGTGCAACACAAAGACACACACACACACACACACACACACACACACACACACACACACACACACACACACACACACACACACACACACACACACACGCACCTTACTGGAAGAGCTCTTTGGTAAATCTGCTTGTGAAGAAAAAAAGAAAAGATTGCAGCTTGGGAATCTGGCCTATATGTGGCTTCCTGTGTGTGTGTGTGTGTGTGTGTGTGTGTGTGTGTGTGTGTGTGTGTGTGTGTGTGCAGCATGTGTATGCAAACATTCAAATGCCAACATGATTTACCTCAGACATGTGTATAGTGTATAAATAGCAGCATAACAAACAGTATGTACAACAAAGCAGTGGCATCGTTTTTATTAGTCAGTACATGAATCATACTTTGGTATAATCACTGTAAGCAAATAAGAAACAGTATAGAAATGAACGATGGAGATTTTTATATTTTTTTGACGATATACACTGTAATTACTTGTTGGAACCCCATTTTTAAAGTAGTCATTGACACTCTGGGCTGCCACTAACAATAATTCTTTTGATTATTTATTCTGGAAAATGTGAGAAATGTTCATTACAATTTTCCACAACCCGAAGATGACGTCTTTATTTTGCTTATTTTGTCTGACCAATGCACCAAAACCCAAATATATTGAATTGACAAAGAACCAAATATTTTATTACACTGAAAAGCAGAAAAGAAAAAGTCATCAACCAACATTTTTTTTTTTTTTTTTATTGTCAGTCACCTAGCAACAAGTGTTGTCACGACTACACAGATTTTACACACCAATGTCAGTTAACTAGTTATGATGTGGGCGTTTAGCAGGCAGGAAGGGGCTAACGAAAATTTGCCATCGAGTTGCATGATGGGAAGTGGAGGCTTGACCCCAAGCTAGGGCATGAAAAGTTTGGATATATTGGCCTTTGGTGCTTTGATTTTTATGATTCTTCTTTTAAAATTGGTCTCCGCTAGTCCCCCAACTTAATGGAGATGTTATCACTTTAAAATACACTTTTAAATCACTTAATTCCCAACAAATACTTCATGAGTTCCCTCTGAAGACGGCAATAGATCAGATGTTAAAATGATTGACATTTGCTGCATTTAAAAAGCATAGATTGATATAAACATTTTTTTTTTTTTTTTTTTTTTTTTAAGATAATTCTTTGTTTTATATGTAGTCATGTCTAGTTTTGTAAGTATGCCGTTCATCTGTGTGACTACACTCTCTCACATTATAATCAGACAGTCATGGATAACAGTAAAGCAACGACGTCTGAAGAACGAGCAAATGAATGCACATGATAAGATCATGATTACAGTGTGTGTGTATGTGTGTAGCAGTATGTTAATGTTGCTGAACTGCAGGATTCCCTTCACTCTGACAAATAGGCGGAGGAATCACAGACTCACAGATGGAGCGCTCACACAGGAGTTTGTCATGCTTTCTGCACCACCAGCTAACCACTCACTGAACTCCTTTGTCGAAAGTCTATTTTTGTCGCCTCGTGTCTATGTTTGTGAAACCGAGCCTATTCTAGAAACAGGCTGTAACTGTATATGGTAAATCCCCAACCTTCCTCTCTCTTTTTTTATGCATCAAGTTCCTTTTCTTTCTACTTCTCTCTCATCATTTTTTTTTCTTCTGTTCCTGTTTTTGTCAACCCTTATTTATTTGCTTTCTCTTTCGGTTGTTCCTTTTTATTTTCTCCTTTTCTTCCTTATGTTCTTTCACTCTTTTTCGCTCTCTTTCTTGCTTCTCTTATGGTTTCTGTTTCTTTCCGTCTTTCTTTCACTCCCTTGGTGACTGTAGAAGTCTGTCAGTGCGAGTGTACAGACATGCTGTGTAGCAATATGTTGCCTGTCAGATTAACGGGCAACACACACACAAACTGGCATTCACACAAATACGCAGGGATACATACTTAAAGTATAACGTTAGCATAAACGCATACACCCACCTCTGTTATGCAAGCAACAGAGGGGAAGAAAATGTGTTGTTACCACACTGAGGCCAACATCAACACACCATCTGCCTGTTAGTCTTTAAGTTATACCTGGTTAAACCATGTATATCAGTGCTCTCCTTCAGCCGATGAATGTGAAAACATCCTTCCAATTTCATACATCATTCAAACATCCAAATGAAGTAACAACAAGTAAAACCTATTTTTTAGCAGAGGGGGGCTTTACACGTATCGTGATAGATAACAATAAAACTAGTTTAATTATGCTTCATATTTTCATATTAGAATGCACTGAAAATCAATTTGATTAAACACAACGATTTTCTTAAGTAGACCAGGCAGTGATCACTTCCTTCTTTGGTTACACAACGTGTTTCCAATTTACATGATGTGACCATGAAAAGCTGATAAGACTGCAACCATTCCAGTTAATGTACAGCGGGCGCCAACCCACAAAAACGCACAGAATAACCAGCCTATGTATATACACACACACACACACACACACACACACACACACACACACGTGTAATCCCTACGCTTTCTACACCTCAACTATCAGAGCACACGCTGCCGTACCTGATCCAGTTAGAGGAGGAAGTCAGAAATGAAATATTCATGTCAACAAAGGTTTGCTCTGAACGCACACTTTCACGGGCATATACGCAAACACTGGAATCAGAGGAGGCCTTTTTCTCACAGTCGAAAAAATGACCACAGACACTGCTGTTGATTTCACCCTTTTACGAAAATACTCCAAACCAGAAGAATTCCTCTTGCAGCCACAAGAATTCCGACAGTGCAGACGTGCACACATTACACATATAATAAAAACAGGCACACGCACACACACACACACACACACACACACACACACACACACACACACACACACACACACACACACACACACACACACACACACACACACACACGTGTCTCCATTTTAAGAGCCTCCTCTGGGATATGGAGACTAAATTTAGGACGTCAATTTGTTAAACAAATAAAGCATCAGCATGTTGGAAGATTGTCAAAACACGCTGGCCATGTGTTTCCGTCAGCGTGTGTGTTTATGTGTGTAGATTTGTCTTCTGGTGGACACTTTCATGTCAGCGCAGAGTGAGGTTATTTTAACTTTGTGCATTTTTTATATAAACACCAAAACCCAAACGGGGGAGTAATGGAGGGAGAGAAGGAGAGGTAGTGCTGAGGGAAGAAAGGTGAGGTGAAAAGGAGAGGAGTGGAGGAGGAGAGGAGTTCAGTTTCATTAGCTTGAGAGACGGTAGAAAAAAAAACTCTTAAAACCACCCAGAGGGTACACACACACACACACACACATACACACACACACACACACACACACACACACACACACACACACATACAATCTTGCATGAATACACATGTATTGAGCAATAGTGCAGCTACTCTGTTTGTGCAAGTCCCCACAGTGCAGTATTTCAACACTTTGCAGCATTTTCAACAAGCTTGGTCGAGGTCCATTGTTTCATAATTCTTCTATCTGGTCGGCATGTATGCAGAAGCTTCCACATTACTTGGTAACAAAGTTGCAGCATTGGGATTTGACAGGCAGCCTGCACCAAGAGAGGAGAAATGAGCCCCCTGCTTACTGTAAAGTCGACACATTTGCATGTTGTTTCCTTGCTAACATTAGCCACTGGTGATCCAACATTCAGAATCGGCTAGTTTTGTTCAGAGTTGCAGGGTGAGTTGAGTTTAGCCACCGGTAAAAGCATGTATTCAGAACAGATCAAACAGACAGAAGTTTGTAAAAGTCTAAACTGCAAGCGGCATCCCACCTACAGTACAAAGCTCAGATTGCCAATGGCGCCTTTAATCCTGTAGGTCAAGCCGTTTAAAACACCAGACTGTGCAGGATGAATTTTAGCTGGCAAATCACCACAGAAAGCAGATTATTATGGTCTAGACACGCGGAGGTCTGCTTCATCCATCACATTACAAAACCTGCCGATAGCAGAGACAGAGGAGAGGAGTGGGAGAGCAGAGTCACCTCAACTCAGTTTATCTCCCTTTTTATTTGACAAATAGTCTCCCATCCTTTATGTCTGACACAAGCTACTCAGAGTACACATCTGACTTAGTAATATCAAACTGATGAAGATGTATAAGAGCCTAATTTTGGACCAGTTTAACGTTGAAAACATCAGTGGTTAGATGCATCATTCCTTTTTTTCAAGGGGTGATTACAACGTGTATTTGTGAGATATCACGTGATTAATGGATGAAATAAATGAAGGTATAATCATTAAATACAAGAAACACAAGTTGAGTTGTGTAACTTCTGTGAGCCTGCAACTACACAAGTGGCCAAATGTAAGGCTCATTACACAACAGAAAGCAACCCTAATGTGGGTGAAATGTACATTTTGACCATGAGGGTGGCACCATAGAAAAGGATATTAACTTAAACAAATTGGTCAATGTGGTTTTTATATATATACACCCAAAATCTAATTTGATAGGATTTCTTTTTGTAGAAGCCCCTGTGCATGAGTCATCAAACATTTGAAATAGTTGGGTTCGTAGGAAGAGAAAAGACAGGGATTTAATTTTGATGTATTGACATATATTTGGCATATATGTCAATATTATGTCATATTATATCATGTATGGCATAGTATCTCTTCATTTATTCAAGAGATGAATGAACAATTAACACATGGACACAGTATTACAACTTTTTTTCATTTCACTGGGACTTAACCTGTGTTTAAGTGTTATATTTGAACCTTTTGGTGGATGGAAGCTCATTAGGATTCATTCTGTGGAGATCATGGACCTTTGTGCCACGTGTCAGGGCCATTCATGACGGGATATTTCACTCGGGACAAAAGTGTTGAGCTCTAGAGCCACACTGCGGATAGGTATTACAATGAGATTCACCTTTTCTACATCTTATTGTCAAAAACACACACAAAAAAGCAAATTAACAGATGACAGACAGCCTCATAGACCATAAAAATAAGAAGAAGGTGGAGCAAAGGAAAAGACAGAAAAAAATGTTTTAGGAGGTAAAAGAAAGGAGAGAAGCCATAAAGAGGCAAAATATTAATAGAGGGTTGAATGACGACAGAAGGGGGTGGACAGTAGAGATGCAAAAGATGAATCAAAATCGACTGAGGACTGTAGGCGGTAAGAAAAGAGGGTTTAAAGAGAGGGGAGAGGAGAGCTGGAGGATGAAGGAAGAAGAAATCGCAGTAAAAGGAGGAGGAGGAGGAGGCGGTAACAATCTGGGTAGTAAACACAAAGCCTGGATAGGGGAAGACAGAGCAGAGGGATGAGATGGGAGAGTTTTATTGATTGGAGGCTAAATATGAGAGTTAATGAGGGAGGGACAGGAAGAAAAAGAGAAATGAAAAGAGGGAGAGAGATTGCCGTGGAAAAAAGGACAGAGGAATAAAGAAAAGCTATGTTTATCGGCTTTAACTCCACCTTACCTCTTTACATAAACACACTTTGACTGGACCTTACACTACACTGACTCGTTTACACAAAGTTATGATGACAGAACTGTATTGCAGAAATAGCACGCACGCACGCACGCACGCACGCACGCACGCACACACGCACGCACGCACGCACGCACGCACGCACGCACGTCTGACTTCCAGGCTGTTGAAAACGTTGACTATCGGACTCGTGAGAACTCAAGCAAGATGAATCGAGACATATTGAACTATAACTGCGTAAACTGAGCCTCAGTGAGTCAGCGACGGCTGCAGTCTGTTGACCCAGTAAGTTAATACTAAACAGAAGCCTTGTATTGTCACCAGGTGTCGACATACAGTAGCAAAATGACAAATGCATTTATGTCAGTTATGACTTTTTAGGGAGGTTGTACTGTACTGGGCCTGAAGTTCACTGATGTTAAAGGGACAGTACACCCCGAAATCAAACATACGTGTTTTTCCCTCTTACCTGTAGTGCTATTTATCAATGCAGAATGTTTTGGTGCGAGTTGCCCGGTGTTGGAGATATCAGCCGTAGAGATGTCTGCCTTGTTACCAGTATAATGGCACTAGATGGCACTCAGCTTGTGGTGCTCAAAGCGAAATATTTTTCAAATACATTTGAAAAACTTCAACAGCAATGTCTCTTTTCAGAAAAAATGACCCAGGTCACACAAGATAATGGACACAACCGACCTAGTGAGCACTTTTCATGTAGGAACTATTTTCATTCTACCGAACTACACCCGCCAACCGTATCACCGCACAGAAGGAAGCGTGCTCTTGGACGAGAGGCTCATGCTCATGACAGTGGGCAATGTAAACATTAATGGCATACTCCTCGGCTGAGCTGTAGCGTTAGCTAGCTCAGGTAAGCTAACAGTCTTGGTTAGCTACAGTTAGAGCCTCACCATGAAACTGCTCACAACCAGGTCTGTGGGTTATCTTGAGTAACCGGGTCATTATTTCTGAAAATAGACAATGTTGAGTTTTTCAAATGTATTTTCTTACAAGCTAAATGCCAACTACTTGCATTATATCGGAGAGATGGAAAACATTGCTACGGCCCATATCTCCAACACTGGGCAACTAGCATCAAATCAATCAGGATTGATAAATAGCACTACAGGTGAGAAGAAAAATATGTATTTTTGATTTTGGGGTGAATTGAAAAATGAGAATTTATTTATCTTAGTTTTCCATGTAAATCCACCTTTTTTTAAATACCTGCCACAAATTCCATTTGCCCTGTAGTAGTAATTCTATTTCTGCCATAAAAGGTTCTCCACAATATCCATTATCCTTATCTGCTGTGTGTGTTTGGACGTGTACAGTACGAGTGTGTGTATTCATGCATAGATAAAATATACTTGTGTTAGTGTGGTTTTAATTGTATCATCCACTTTTTCTTTACCTCTTTGGTTAACCATTACTATACTGATGTAAATCTCTCATTTTTGAACAGGATTACTGTCAGTTCACTTCCAGTTTAAATACTGGAATAACTAGAAACATTAGAAGAAAGCTCTGATAACACACTTTACAAAGGTTAGTGCAGTAAAAAACACTTCCTGCTGATATTTTTCATTACCGAACAGGCATTTTCCCCCACAGTTTCTTGTTAAATAGTAATCAGGTGTCTTGAGATACAGAAATTCAGTCTCTATCACCGGCGTCAAAACTGTATCGATTGAGACGAACACGTCACTCTGAAATTCATTTTTATTACAAGTAAGGTGACGAAAGGTAGTGTCCTTTCTATAAAGCCAGTGAATCCAGCTGCAGAGACACGGCCGCAAGTTGGAGCGACAAGAGACATCCTGTGATTCATGTTACTTGACTGGATTCAGAGTGACTTGACCCTGGTTTGCAGTCCCAAAAAAAGGCTCCCAGCTCTTTTCTCACATTTAGTAGCACTGAGGAATTGGAGCTGCACAAACGCTGGAGCCTGAAGCTTTTCTTCTTTGTGCTCTAATCTGTCAGTTCTTACAGCCTGTGTTTATGTAGTCGAGCCACCTACCAGTTCACAGCTGCAGGCACTTTGTATTTAGAAAATGCAGTTAAAACATACAAACAAAATGTTACAAATAAAGATGGCGTTGATCTGCTGTACAGTATGGCTGCCATGACATGTCTTGAGATATTTTTTATTAAAGGTCCCATGACATGGTGCTCTTTGGATGCTTTTATATCGGCCTTAGTGGTCCCTAATACTGTATCTGAAGTCTCTTTCCCGAAATTCAGCCTTGGTGCAGAATTACAGCCACTAGAGCCAGTCCCACAATCGGCTTTCCTTAGTATGTGCCATTTCTGTGCACTTTGCTCGTTTTGAAAGCCATGATGTCTCTCTCTCATGGGTGGGCCAAATTCTCTGGGCGGGCAAAGCAGAGAAAGGGGAGGTAACCTTGCTCCTTATGACCTCATAAGGAGCAAGATTCCAGATTGGCCCATCTGAGCTTTCATTTTCTCAAAGGCAGAGCAGGATACCCAGGGTTACCCAGTTTACACCTATCACCATTTCTAGCCACTGGGGGACCATAGGCAGGCTAGGGGAACTCATATTAGTGTTAAAAAACCTCATAAAGTGAAATTTTCATGCCATGGGACCTTTTAAATACCAGCTAATGTTATCTCCAAAACTACATGCTTTTTAATGTGTCTTTTGTCTAAAATGTATTGATATATCTACTCTAAAAAGACATAATTACGCTAATACAGAGTTTTTAAGGTGTTAAGTTGTCTATGTTCAGTTTACATATTCAAAAAAAAAAATGTGTGTGAGAGCAGCAAAGACAAAAAAGTGCAGCTTTCCTAAAATGCAAAGGAATGAAACCTCATCATTGCTAATAGAAAAGGAGAGAAACATTTTAAAATGTGCTATCTTTGGCAGATGAGAAATCTCACTTTTGGTTTGACCATACTTGTGAAATGAAGGGGATTTTTAATAAATATAACAGCTAGCGCAGCTAGATTCGGTTTACAGCAGCAATTATGTTCAGAACAAGACTGGAAGGGAATGAGTCGAGAGGGCAGGAAAAGCCCCCACAGGTTGCCGTGGAAATTACTCTCATCTCCCATGACGACGCGACGAGAGAGAGAGAGAGAGAGAGAGAGAGAGAGAGAGAGAGAGAGAGAGAGAGAGAGAGAGAGAGAGAGAGAGAGAGAGAGAGAGAGAGAGAGAGAGAGAGAGAGATCTATGTTCTGTTTCTGCCTCTATATCTATCTGATTGCTTTGTGTGTGTGTGTGTCCTAAGCTGTGTAACAAATTCCATGAGGGAAAGAGACATTACAGCTTGACCACAAAATATTGCAAAGAACACATATTTATGTCCTCAGAGACTTCGTTAAAGTTGCACATTGTCCTCTCTCTCACACACACACACAGGGATCCACCACATCTGATGTGTGTGTGAGAGCTGGGAGACAAGCTTAAACAGCACAGTGTGATCATCGGGGATAATCGCCAGCCACAGCGCGTGCGTGCGTGCACGCTTCATCTTCCCTTATCTCCTACCATCTTTACTCTCCCCTTTTTCGGCCCCACCTGCATTACATCACACCCTCTCTTCTCCTTTTCTATCTCCTCTCTTTTCCTCCTCTTTCTCTTCTCCCTTCCTTTTCCTGACCTTAATCTCTCCATCTTTTCCTCTTCCACGTCTCCTCTCTCTCCTCCTCCACCACCCTATTTTTGATTCGTTATAAATGTTTATTATCAACTCACCCTCCATCATGTAAATGTAATGTAAAAGTTTTTTGCTCTCTAAAAACCAAAATGCGATTAACATCACAAATCAACCACAGGGACAGCATGCTAATCACATCAGCACATTAAGAGAACCTTTATTTCACCATCTAGCGCTCTCTGGCTGAGAGGTGTGTGTGTGTGTGTGTGTGTGTGTGTGTGTGTGTGTGTGTGTGTGTGTGTGTGTGTGTGTGGATTATGCAGCATCAGAGGCAGATTTGGTCCGTATGCTCTAAGGCACCCCCTCCTCCTCCTCCTCCTCCTCCTCCCACCCACTGCTACCAGCAGCAGCAGATTATGTGTCCTTCACTGCACTATCTCACAGTCACAGACAGAAGCCAAAAAGTGGATGATATTTCCCAAACACATTTGACATACAAACATGATATGTGAGTAAACTTGTGTGTATTGTTTGTGTGCCAGATATGTGAGGTGTGTTGTTTGGTCTGGCTGTCTCTACCCATCAGTCCATCTAAAGCACGACAGAGTGTCTTTACATTCTCTCTGGCTGTTTTTTTGTATTTTTGCGCATATAGTGTGTGCGTCTATTAATAAACGCACAGAGGTACATGAGACAGGATGTGGTCGCCAAGGCGCAAGGTCCGCCCACGCCTTGTTCTGACTGTGTGTGTGTGTGTGTGTGTGTGTGTGTGTGTGTGTGTGTGTGTGTGTGGTCAGACAGCTTGTTTATGCACAACAGATGATGCAAGTCTTTTCTATTGCCATGTTTCTTATCGTTTCTTGAACAGTTTAATAGAATTTCTTAATAGATTGTAAAGGACAGACGGGTTTACACATGCAAGACACACACACACACACACACACACACACACACACACACACACACACACACACACACACACACACACACACACAACCGGTTTATTTTCTGTTTGATTAACAGAAGAGAAAATATCCAGGTGAAAAGACTACTTTTTAAATATTTGTGTGTGTCCTTACATTTGCAAGCTTGGAGGTTGAGTCGAAAGTCGGGCTGTTACCATGACAACACTGCATGCCTTTGCATTACCAAGTTTAAACACCAGGAAGCAAAAAGACAAAATATTTGAAATAAACAACCACAGACCCTGGGTCAGCTGTTATTTACAAGTGATGCTCTGTGTTTGTTTTATCCACCTCCCGAGTGCCAGATGGGTGGGGTTTGCATCAGGACGATCCGGGTGGCGTCTAACTGTGTCACGGGCATGAAATAGTACATTAAACACGTTCACAGATGTTTTTTTTTTCTGTGCTGCTTGAATTACGTTGGATGTCTTTGGTGTAAAACCCCACCCATGTGGTGTTGCAAAGTGTTTAAAACGAATGCTTCTGGACTGTGAAACCCAACAGAAACATGAGCTTGTTATGTTTTAAGTAGAGATGGATTTGTATGTTCACAAGGGGAACCCAGAGTGTGGTGCTATTTATTAACCAACACACACACACACACACACACACACACACACACACACACACACACACACACACACACACACACACACACACACCTGGGAGGCTGGGAGGATTTCAAACCCTGCCAAATCTAACAGATATAAATTACTGCACCACTCTTTTTTTTTTTTTTCATTCCCTTTCATGTTTCTCTCTGTTTTTCTTTTCTTCACTCTCCTTCCCAAGCCCTAATTTCATTTCTGCCTTTCTGTTCTCACTCCCTGTGCACCGAATCATCTTGCCACCTTCTCTGTTTTTTTTCCCCCCCCCATCTCTCTCTCAGTCTGCCATCTGCTGGAGGAAATGAATAACCGCAGGGTTAAAAAAAAAATCACAGCTGGTGACATTGGGCAAGCTTCATTTAGCATTCCTATGATGTCCGTCTGGGGACAGCTTGGCCTTGTGATTACAAAAACACGGCCATATTTGAAAGGTCAGGGGGTTTAGCGTCTGCAACAGCCAGCGTGCGTCTGTTGTAATTAGTTCTGGCAAGGACGCACCTGAAAGTGTCAGTGTCTCTGTCGTTTCCAGTAACTCATTAATAAACAGCTGCTGTCCATTGTTTAGGAATAACTCCAGCATAATACTTAAGATGGTCTTTTATATTTAGTATTTTATAAACCAGGTTTGTTCTTTCCCTGAAAAACATTATTAAAGATTCATGTTTTCTTTAGAAAGATTTACTGGATCAGATACATATATTTACTCTACATTATTTTCTTGTGTTGAAAGCAGTCATGATAATGGTTTGGCAGCATGTACAGCCCTATTGTCAAAGTCAGTGTGATACTGCCCAATTATTACAGTAAATAAGCCCAAAAGAAAACATCTACAGTGTTACCGGTCATGTTATACTTTACTTCTACAGTCTCCCAATTCATAAACCCAGATGGTTTCATTTGATAGACTTTTATTTTGAAAGACAAGTGGTTTAAAAAGACCATTAACTGTCTTGAAAGGAGTCATGTTCAAGATGCTACAGAAAACAACTCGCAGCATTTATACAAAATGTTATTCTCCGAGTCATTGAGGGACATTGATGTAAATATGGAAGTGGGTCTTCAATCCGAAAATATTACCACATTTTTAAAAAGCATTGGTGGGAGCATGTTGGTACTGGTGAGAAAAACAGGAACAGGAACAAATACAGGAAATAAATTAACGAGTTTTAAGGCTGGTGAAATGCCAAAACACTGCAGAGCAGCTACTAAGAGAAAAATATTTTACAACTACTGTATGTCCGTGTGATAACTTAACAGTCGTTTGATCCTTTGTCTCAATGATTCCAAAGTAAACAGTAGATCGACCTTGTTCATGTTACTTATAACTCTTGCATAATTCCTATTGGCATTGCATTGTCTGATAATGTCGGATTGTTTGCGGCAAAACAGCTCTCTGTGCTGGTCTCATTGAAATGACGGAAGAGACAACACTTTTTGACACAGTGATAATGTTGGTCTGAACATTATACTATTGTTTATATGGCCTCTACAATACAGTATTTAAAAAAAATTTTTTTGCAGCTTTACTGCTTTTCCCAAAATTTAGATCACAATTCCCACAATATGTACTAAGCAGAACTAATATGTACTAAACTTGTCAGTGCTCTCAGGAGGACAAGCTATGTAATGGAGACCCAGTTTCTAAATGTGCTTATGTTACTTATTAGCTGTCTAAATATATGCAATAAGCTCAAATCTGTCAATATGTTGAGGATGTTTCGTTTCTTTCCAAGCCATTTACTCATCGAGTATGAATGTGGAACAGAACAAATAAACATCTTGCATAACTTACCTTTTTCCTGTTAACCCAGTAATAAGAGTTAGGAGCGGTTACAACAGTCTCGGGTTTCTAGGAAAAGACAGAAAAGGGCCCCAAACATTACAATCTAATTTATTTCACTGACTTCACAAATGGTTTTTGAAGTCTAAATTCAGCTCAGGAAGGGCACGACCGGAACATGTGAAGGAGTGAGGCAGGGGCACATTTGCATTTGTCACAGATAGGATGCACTTCAAGGTTAATGCTAGCTGCTGTTGTGTGAAATATGGGTATGATGTACTACTTTGACCTGTAGAAGTGAGATGTGTAATTTGCTAAGGGCCTACTCCCAAATGCCATAAAAAAAATGAAAATGCAGAGAATGTTCCTACCTGTCCTTCTCCTCTTTCTTCTCCTTCAACAATTCCATCTGCATTTTAGCTCTTTGCTACTGAAATACAATCGGGAATCCCAGTGGCACGTAATTATGGCTTTAATCATGTTTACGTTAACATATTCGGCTTTGTCTGGCGCAAATGAGATGACAAAATGTGTAAGTGAATTTAATCGCCAATGAATCCCTTTGACCTGATTCTGAATTGATTTTAACCACAGGGATTTGGACGGAGAAAAAGATGGGGGTGGGAGGAAAAAAAAGTTTTTGGAAAGGGAAAGAAAATGACTGAAGGGAATTGAGAGAGAGAGAGAGAGACAGAAGGACAGACAGGGAGAGCGAGAGAGAGTGTTTGTGTCAGTGAGTGAGTTTGCAGGGAACAGCCTGTTTCTGCATATAAAAGATGGAATGATATGCCGACCGGCAGAAAACACACACACACACACTTTCTGTAATTTGCCTTGGCAGATGAGACACTGATCTGACACTGAAAGCAGTCTGATGACGGCGTGTAGACAGCAGACATGAACGCACGCATACACACACCAACACACACACACACACACACACACACACACACACACACACACACACACACACACACACACACACACACACACACACACACACACACACACACACACACAGTCAGGGCTGGCAGGACAGGAGTTTGTGTGATCACAGTGATGTTTCCAGCTCTCTTAAGCAGAGTGGGATGCCATTAACCTTCCTATCAATTTGACGTGATGTGACTTGACTGTGTGTGTGTGCGCGGGCACATTCCTGCATGTGTGAGTGTGTTTTTAAAGTTAACTCCTGCCCTAAATCAGCATTCAAGCAGAAGCAGCCATTGTCCATTGTGTGTGTGTGTGTGTGTGTGTGTGCGCGTGTGCATGCGTGTGTGTGTGTGTGTTTGCTTTCAATGCCAATCAGACAGGTTCTTCCAGTTCTATTTATAGCCTCAAGGAAATAGGCTTGTTCTTACATGAACACACAGACACACACCACTCCTCTCAGATGTGTGTCATGAGAAGAGGTCCTTTGCATGCCCCGCCTTATCTCCTGTGTGTGTGCGTGTGTGTGTGTGTGTGTGTGTGTGTGTGTGTGTGTGTGTGTGTGTGTGTGTGTGTGTGTGTGTGTGTGTGTGTGTGTGTGTGTGTGTGTGTGTGTGTGTGTGTGTGTGTGTGTGTGTGTGTGTGTGTGTGTGTCCGTCCTACTGAACACCTGAGTGGGTGTGGCTAACTGACTAGGGGAGTTTGAGATGGAGGAAGTAGGATTGTATTGTCTGAGGAGCTGCTGCGATATAGAGAGGGTTTAGAGGGAAATTTTGTGTAAAAGGTAGAAGAAATCTTTTTCAAGAAGAGGAAGAAGAAAAAGATGGGTGGAGAACCATCCAAATAGCATCGAAAAAAGAGCAAAAGTTGAGTTATGCTACTGGAGGTAAAGGCTTTTCATTTGAGTGTATTAGTATTGCGTAGCTAGTACAGACAGCAAGGTCATCAGCTGCCAATGTTGGGGTTGTGTCAGGCCAGCGGGTGCTGCCTGGCGCCCCTGCTGTTTAGCTGCAATGGAAGAGGGCAAGGGGACGACGACCAGCTCAGCCATGAGGACGAACTGGAGTCCAGTCACATCGAGAAATCCCTTGAGAGTCGCCAGGTGAAAGAGGTCAGTGTGAGATAAAAAAAAAAAATTTTGAACCCAAAGACCCCTTCGACTGACACTAAATTTTGGCTAGATGATAGAGGATTTATGAACCTGTTTTTAAAGGCGACGTTACTAGCACACAAACTGCAGGTAACTTGGCTTATTGTGGTTTTGTTCTAACAGACTTTGGGAAGCACAGGAAGCTCCAGCAAGTGTGTAGGGTTTTTGTGTGTGTTGGTTCAAAGTTAGTTTTGGGCTGGAAAATGTGTGGTCACCCATGTGCCATTTTATGCGATAAGGATGAAATCATGGTGGTATAGTAGAAACTATTTACTTTCACCTTTTTTTTAGCTTTCAAAGGATAAGGCTGGCAATATTTTATGTTTTTGTTATTGTCTTAAGCCAGTTTGTTCTTACTGAGGATGTAAATCTTCACAAATATGTACTTACTTTCATATTAAAGCCTCCGTAATTTCCTAAAACAGCAAGCACTATAGTTTTTAGCCAACAATACAGTTTCTTTGTATCTCATATACAAGTTTTAGATGGAGCTATGGAGCACCAGAATAAGCTAATTCAGGCGTTGGCTACACAGACTGTGCTTGTATTGTATTATTTGTTTTTGGTCTTTTCATGGGATTTGTTGACAAAAAGACAAATATAATAGATTTAAGTGTTTGATACTAAAAAGACATTGAAGACATCACTCTGTCAATATTTGTGCCAATTATAGACTGCAGAATAAATCAGTTCAATCAAAAAAAACAAAAAAAAACTGATAGATTAATTGATACATAGTCTAAAGCCAGACTAGATCCATGAGCAATGTATCACTCTATAAATGTACATACAAACACACAATGTTTTTTTTGATAGACAGACATGTATATAGCTTTTCATAACTTGATAACATAACATTTAAATACAAAACTGACAGCAAGAAATAACAAATAATGTAGTGAAGCGCTTCGTTTGGAACGGCTGACTTCATCTTCCCTATTATTTTGTCCTTATCAGTGGCAGCTCATGTTCATTACAGTAAATCACCTCAAACTCCTGATGGTAAAGAACCACATGAAGCTGTGCTTTTTCTCAGCCAACAAACGTGGTTAGACGTCCACATATTGGTCTTCAGGTCTTCAGGTTTATGCAAGCATACAGTACACGTGTGCTTCTTATGCTTTGCTGATATACCTCTCTTAACAGTAGCCAATCCGAAGGAAGCCTTGGTCTTATTCAATCAGGCTACTTGATTAAAATTATTAGTTACGGAAATGGCCCAGTGGAGGTGTTGTGAGAAGGTCACACATGTTGCAGCATAAAAATATGTGCATAATAATGTGAAAGTCTAGTTCTATATCACCTGTCTCAATAGATAATCCTGTGTTCGTGGCTAAACTTTGCACCCAGATTGTGGCACAGGAAGGTTTTATTGCCTGCAGAATTATTTCCAAAGCTCCAAATGCCAATGTTACAGGTCACAGTCATACCAGTAATGAAGATTACAGCGTTGTTTTACCGGATGCTAACTAAATCTACCTCCTCTTATTTCTGGATCAAGACGATAAAACAGTAATCCAAAGGATGACATGCTAAAGTACTACAATACTAAAATAGTACTAAAATACTTACTTCCAGAACGGTCCAATCCCTTCCAATGCCATCCATAGACACAATTGCAACCCACAAAATGTAACCTTTGTCTCTCTAAACTCCCAGTGTTTTATTCTTGCTAGTTACCATCTTGGTGGCGTCCCGTCAACATAAAACTTTTCGTTTGTGCATCTTGAGCATGTGTCACAAAGTATGACTGAGGTGAATATATGGTGGCTTCGATCCTTTAAACGTGAATAAGATTGGATTGCTCGACATGTGATTATTTCTACTTATTATTTCTACCTTTTGGTATTGCTCAAGGCTTGTGGGTTACTTCCCTATATGTTATTCATTATATTCCAGTTTATTACGTACCACTCGCTAAATCTAATTCAGTCTAATACAACAGCCCTGCTATAAATCCTCCCTTCATGAAAGTTATGATGTTCTGTTTTTGTTGAACAGTTGAGGAGTGTTGATTCAACTTAATGGTACATTCTGAGGCTGTAGTTTGTGCTGCAGGTTGAGTTGTATTCTGAGAGATGTTTCTAATGTTTAGGCTACCCGCATTGATATAAATAGGGTGGACAAAATATTAGAAACACTCATGTTGTTGTATTAGACAGTAGTAGTAACTAGATGTAGCTCATAAACGAACAACTGAGCGTAACTGCATGTGAACATAGCCATTTTACACACACACACACACACACACACACACACACACACACACAGGGCAGTTCACTGGCATTTAATTAAATCTGAATGCTTTATCAATTCAATTTAGCATTGTCTTTAACCACAGCAACTTTTTAAATATTTTAAACTCAAATACTATAAGTATTTCCATATATCTTGCATTTGTTTTGTTCTGCTAAATGGCTCAAAGATATTACCACAGGAAAGCAAGCTAGCCTAGCCAGATGTTAATAGCTAGGGATTAAATTGCAGCCAACAGCCTTTCTAAGTTTCAAGCCTAGATTGCAATATCCTAAATTGGGTCCTTACTTATGCCGCGTTCTATTTACCTCGGAACTCGGAAGCTGCAACTGGGAATGACGTTATACCCGAGTTGAATGCGTTCTATTTAAAAGTCGGATTTTCATTTAGCTCTAGCCCGGTTAGCTATTGTTAGCAACCAGTTGGTAACAACGTATTACGCCGTTTTTTGTGCATGCAAACAGTGTAACAACATGTCCACAGATAGAAGTTGGACATGTCTGTGTGAACGACTGATTTAGTGAGACACAAATAAGACAGAAGTGCTTATAACTTTATGTTACTGCAGCTTTTACAACTGTTAATACAGGGGGCAGCCATGTTGGATTTTGAACTCTGGGTACTGGGAGGTTGTACGAGTTCCGACCTCGTAAATACAAGGTCAGGGGGCAGGTTTCCAACTTTGACCTCGTAAAAAATGAGTTGCGAGGTAAATAGAACGTGGCATTACTTACAGTACTGTACGTCCCTTAGCTATACCACTCTGATTAGCTTCTTGACTGATGGCTCCTGTTGATTTTGCTGTGGCAACCACTGATAAGCCCGATTCGTGGTGGAAGAGGGGTGTTACACCTCGCCGTTATCTCTGACGTGTCAGGTGGTTCAGTCAGCACAGACCTTTACACCTTCTTGTATGTTTTCTTCTTTCTTCTTCCTCCTCAAGGCATTGCCTTGTTCTTTTGTTTTATTCTCTTTCATGTCGACTTGCCAGAGTCCCTGTTTGTTCCGATTCCTGCATCGTACCTTTTTGTGTTGTTTTCCCTTTGCTCCTCGCCACTGTCACAGCTCTGTTTCTTTTTCTTATCTCGCATCGCTAATGATCCATGCCATTGGGCTATCTGTCATGGTTTCCACCATCAATCCTTCCCCTTCTTCCTCTTTCTTTCTTTCTCTCTCTCTCTCTCTCTCTCTCTCTCTCTCTCTCTCTCTCTCTCTCTCTCTCTCTCTGGAACATTGTGACAATATGACATTTGCTCTCCCGCAGGGTACAAACGCACATTTATTCTAAGAAAGAAACATGCACTGTGGGAGCACCAGAAGCTCTATTTATGTCATTACAAGCTGGGATATCTCATGAACACACATGTACACAAACACACGCAGAGATGCGGTAGAGAATCAGACAGTGATGGAGCATTGAATTAGATTTGAACACTGGTTTCGGAGGTGCTTCTAACCCTGTATTACTCCATCTGTTCAGACAGCCAAGGCCATTACTGCAACAACAGACTGCCAGAGAAAGTGAGACAGAAAAAGATGAAGAGGACAGAGAGAAAACCAGAAAGATAGATGGGGAATGAAGTGTAAACAGAAATAATGCAGCTGAAAGAGAAACGGAACGAGAGAGAGAGAGAGGTAAATAGTAAAATGTAAAAAAAGACAAATTACAAAGGTGCAGGGATCTAAAGGCAAGGCAGCTTTATGTGTATAGCACATTTCAGCAACAGGGCAATTCAAAGTGCTTTACATAAAAACAGATTAAAAGATAAAATACGAGAATAAAAGTTACAGTGCAGTATAAGAAATTAAACATTAAACAGCAGTTAAAACAGTTAAACATATAAAAGATAAAATAGGAATTTCTCTTTATATGCTTATATAGATTATCATACAGTTTCAACAATCTAACTTCAGTATAACAAATGAACAGTTATTTAAAGATGGGGGGAGATTGTAAAAGAGGGAAGAAAGAAGTAGAAAAACCTAACCTCTAACTGCACCAAGAGCAAGGCCACTGATTCAAGATAATAATCTGCCCTCAATAGTTAGTGTAGGATAACATGCTCAATTAGTCAACTAACTAACCACTGTGCAAGACACAGTAATGCAGGAGATGCTAGCAACACCGCTTACAAGCTAAGACAAAAAACAAAAACAAAATAAATATATATATAAGTTTTTGGTGTCATTAATCGCTAGCCTAACCAAATATTCCAAACCGCTGTCAGTGTTAAATTAATAGATAGAAAAGTCTCACGATTTAGATATGGGAAAATCTTATCAAAGAATATGTAAACAAAAGTACAAATTTTACAAAAAACTTTTTACACTTTACAAGTTTATACAACACACCCTGCTTCATTTAGCTTGAAAATGCACCCTAACTGAAAAACTGTAGTGTATTAATAAGACTCCTTACAATTAGGTCATTGGGTTGTGTCACAGGGAGCATAAGAGACTGCTTGGTTATTTATAACGTACTTAATTAGCATTGTGTTTTTGAGGAAGTGAAAATGTGGAACATGCATGCGCGCTTGTATTAAGGCCAAACCCAGTGATGCATTGAAATATTTTTTTGTAGAATAACGTTAACTAAGGCCCCATTTACTCTTGTCATTTTGTGTGTCTTGTTTCCAGATAGAACCCAGATGAGATGTAAACGTCATACCATTATCACATTGTGTTTTTTGCTTTGTCACTCTCACACACACACACACACACACACACTCCTGCCCTCCATTAAAAAAAAAAAAAAAAAAAAAAAAAGGTTTACACACTTCATCTTATCCTGCTGTTGGCTTGTTGGTAGTTGTCATGCAGGTGGAAAATCTCCCGTCTGAGTTTTGGAATTATTTCCTACAGGGCAGATTTCCCAGATCATGCACCGATCCAGAGACCCTGCCAAGTTACTGCTTAGCCAACTCCCCTGGGTCAACCTCGTTGAGAACTCTGGTTGATTGCGCTAGATAAACAACATACCTGTGCTGTGGAAAGCAGGGAGTCTTTTGTCATTGCCTTTCCTGTCTTTTTTTTTTTTTTTACAGCGCAATGTAGCAGTTTGCTCCTGATTTGGAGATAACAAAAACAATATCCGCTCCACCTCTCTCCCACTTTCATTTTTAAGCACTTCTTTGTCATTTCATTCTGTGGTCGTAAAATAGTGTTACATGTCAGTAAATGTCTCACCCTTGTACTCCTTGACGTTGAAAGCTCTCTATGTTTATGATATAGGAATGTTGGCCTATTTTGCTGCTACATTCAATGTAAAACAAAACAACTAGAACCAGTCACAAGTTTACACAAGTTATATTTGGAGGCGTTATTGTACTCAGTCTGAACATTAAAACCAAATGGCAACGCTTATGATTGCAATCACACCGTTCCAGTACTATTTCAACATCGTTGATACAGGTTGACACAGTTTACTTTTGGCCACAGTTTGTTGCAATGCCGGTTGTTTAATTTCAAATGACGTAAATAAAATCGGGGAACCGGGTGATAATTAGATGACCTTATTTACTGTGATTGCTCATTGCAGCATGCAAGCATTTGTCCTGAAGGCTTTAGCAAAAGAGCAGCATGATAAGTCATTTCCTGTAAATCATCCTGATAATATGGGTCACATTTTTAAGTTTTTACAGAAATGTATTGAAAATGTTTATTATTTTCTCTTAAATGGTTATTCTAGCACATGTTATTGTATTATTTTTTTTAATCGTATTTTTATTTTATTTTTTTAAGAAATGTTTAAAGCAACCACATTCCTGTTTTAAGGAACTACAGGATGGCACTAATTAAAACATTCCCAACTAATTCACTCCGCTTTCATGCTGTATGTGTGAAAACCCCGGGGAGAGTTGATATTCTGTAATGAAAGTATTATAGACACACAGCGGGCACACACACATGGGCGTGTGTGCGTGCGTGCGTGCGTGCATGCGTGCGTGCGTGCGTGCGTGTCAGTATGCGTATGTGCCTGCACCGGCACCTAGGCCTGGGTATTCTCTTGTTTGAGAAATGAGGATCTCCATGGCGACCCTCTCATGTCCTATCTCAAATTGATTACCCATGATGCATTCTATCCTCTCAGGGCATGTACTCATGAATGTAAAGAGAGAGTGCATGATGAGCAGAGACGCAGACGAAACATGATATCCATGGTATCAAATCAAATCATGCGCTTGCCGTGTTAACAATTCTCATGCAGACATGGATGGCTGCACCTCCTACTTGCTGCATCACACCATCACTGTTGCTCCTATAATCGCAGTACAGAACAATACCTCCTGTGGTTTTGCTGTATTTACTCTCTTATCGACACACACAAACTGCACGGACACCAAGCCAACCGTAGCTTCCTCCTTTTCTTATTTAACAGATCAATTAAAAACATATACATTCGGTAAATAACTGGCAGGGGTTTGAAACTGCACAAAAACACAGGTATAGTCCTTTCAGTAAACATTTCTGAGTGTCTCCCATCTTGACAGATCCAATAAAAACCTCTCTGCTCGTCTCTGCAAAGACACAAATGAGCCATCATAGTGACACTATCCAAACTCCAGGAAGAATAGCTGTCGCTTTAGTTATTCACAGGATCTGGATGCACTAACGTGTCGCTTTTTCCTCCTCCTCTCTCTTTTTTTTTTCCTCTCTCTGTCTCACTACAGAAAAGTGTGAAGGAGGGAATCCTGTTAAAGCAGACCAGTTCTTTCCAGAGATGGAAGAGGAGGTACTTCAAACTCAGAGGCAGGACCCTCTACTATGCCAAAGACTGCAAGGTACAAGAATGTTTGAAACTTCCTACAGAAGCACAACACGTTTAGGCATTTGTAAGCATTTCAAACACAATTCAGTAAGCTTTGAAACCAGAATCACAAGTTAGAAACAGTCATGAGATTACGCATCAAAGAAGGATTTACATGTGATTGACAGTTGTGAGGGGAAAGACAAGGTGTGATTGTATGTACAGTACCTGGATATGTTACAAGAAAAGCTGATTTTTGCTTTTGTTTTTCCTCCCATCAGTCTTTGATTTTTGATGAAGTGGACCTATCAGACGCCAGTGTGGCCGAGACCAGCACCAAGAACATCAACAACAGCTTCACGGTAAGCAACAAGACTGGTCTCAAAAATGTTTAGTAAAGCATTTAAAAACTGCACAGTTGGCTTAGTTTTTAATGGCAAGTTACGACAAGAGTTTAAAGCTTAAAATCCAAGACTAGAGATAGTCTTGGATTTTAACCACCTTGGTCCAGACTGAAAAACCTTGACAATTATTGGATAGATTGCCATGCTATTTGGTACAGATGGTCATGTTTCTTTAAAGGCACAAAGAGTAGGATTTTCCTAAAAAGAAATGTTTGTCTCAAACTAAACTAGTCCCTCTCAATCATCATGTCTAAAGGGACATGGGGAATTTTTTTTTCGGAGTGTCTATTTGCACCCCCGGTACGAATAGCCTCGGCCACACAGCTGAGCTATTTACACCCTGTGACGTAACAACAAAAAAACGTTGCTCGCGTGCACCGAAATCATGGCGGACATTCATCTTCCATGACCGCAGAAACTGGCATATTAGGGAAGTTTTGTCTCTAAAGTTTATAACAATTGAATTTCTAGCGGAAAATGGATACTACAGTTGCGCTTTCTGTCTTCAGTGAAAGCATACAACCGTTGGTTTCTTAGTTAGTACCTATTTTTTGTATACAGTAGGGTTACCTAGCAACCGAGAAGATTCTGAAAGAATTACTAGCTAAGTGGTTAGTACGCTTACCTTTGGTATGGGAGTTTGGAGTTCGATTCCCCTGTGTGGTGATCTTATTTTTTAAAATTTGGATTGGATAATTTGCATGCAATTGCGCAAGTCAGGACCCGCAAACGCAAATTTTTTTTGGTTGGGTTGGATAGGTTTAGGCAAGAGGAGTGGGATTGGTTATGGTTAGGGTAAGAATGTCAGGGCGACAATATTCCAAAAAGGTGTAACACATGAGTAGTATGGATAACTGTGAGTAAATATATGCCAAGGTACTGTAAATGCACAGGGGTGCAAATAGCATACACTTCTAATTGCACCAGGGTGCAAATAGCATATACTTCTAATTGTACCAAGGGTGCAAATAGCATACACTTTTAATTGTACCAGCGGTGCAAATAGCATACACTGCTAATTGTACCAGCGGTGCAAATAGCATACACTGCTAATTGTACCAGGGGTGCAAATAGCATACACTGCTAATTGTACCAGGGGTGCAAATAGCCTCAACCTTTTTTTTTCTGGTGCGCACAAGAAACCACCACAAGTAGTAGTCATAATGGCCGCCGAGGAGAAGGTATTCGTCTTCCTTAAAACGCAACAAAATATACCTGATAGTGTCATCAACAGACTTAAAGATATTAAGGCAACTGTTAACTGATGTCATGCTGTGAATGTAAAATATTAACTTTAGCCACATAACGTACAGTATTTTGTTAGCATAATTTTGCTAGCCTTAGATTGGTTTCTTGTGAGCACAAGATACTTTTGCCTGCGCACCAGAAAGTTTCTCATGCGCACCAGAAAAAGTCATGTCATGTCCCCTTAGGGGCTCAATACGTATGACCCACTATGATCCCAAACTTATATTGTACCTGAAAAAATAAAACCATTCCCATGAGCCTCAGCTGTACTTTGTGTTTAGCGCTAATTAGCTAATGTTAGCATACCTGCTCAACATCAGCATGTTAGCGTTGTCATTGTGAGAATGTTAGCATGCTGACGATAGCATTTAGTTTCATAGAGCTGCTATAGCATGGCTGTAGAATCCCAATAATGTGATTTGATGTTGACAAATGAATAAATTAGGTGAATGCATTTGGCTGCAGATGAGATATAAAGAAAATATTTCACTTCTAAGCTCAGACTTTCATTCTTACGCTTATCCATTTCTTTTCTTAGCTGATCACTCCATTTCGCAAACTAATGTTATGTGCCGAGAGCAGGAAGGAAATGGAGGACTGGATCGGCGCTCTTAAATCTGTCCAGAAATGGGAAACCTATGAGGTAAGTGTTTTTTCATCTCTCCAGCAGTCTCTTCATGTTTTAACATTGTTATTTATTCTGCAGGCTAACATCAGAAATTGTTATTTATTCTGCAGGCTGACATCAGAATATTAGATATGTGCCAAATTGATGATCCTTTGATAAGAAGCTAGTGTTTAATCTATTTTAATGAGAACAGGCTTCACACATCACTTCTTAATTCTTCTCCCATCTGTTCTTTTCTCAAAGTGTCCTCCTTTTCATGAAGGGAAACACTCTCCTGATCCCTCATTTCTCTTACATTATCTACTTTTCATTTTAGCTGTTTGCCAGCAGATTAATGTTGCTCATAAAACCACACCCTCTGCTTTTAATAGGCTATAAAGAGAGCTAAAGACTGTAAGCTGCCATCCTAGTATGCTGAAATTCTCTCAGGTTTTGAGCTTTTATTGTTCCTCACATTTAGGTTTTTTTAATTTATGTCATTGTCATATACGTCCATTTATCCTACTTGATGTGGTGTTCCTCCCTATTCTGCAAGTTTGTGAGGGTGAAGATTAAAACGTGGATAGCATCTTCTCCAAATGAATTCTTATTTCTGATTGGACATTTTGATGTCTCTGGAGCTATGAACACTTTATGGAAAGAAAGACGATAGAAAGTGGATTATTTTGTATTGGAAGTTTGGTTTAACACCACTGATGTCACAGTCTTGAAGTGGGGTTGTATGAGGTACTTATACATAGTTAGTGTGTTAACCACAGTAGATGGTGGCCGGCACGCCCCCAGTTTGAAAAAGGCAGTACCAATATGGAAGCTAAGCAATGTACTGCTGTGGACGGGGGCAGCAGCTAAACGTACAGTATTTTAACTGCTGCTAAAAGGGCTGTCTGATAGCAAGGTAAAGCAGTAAAATATTAGAAATATAACTTGATTTTAACCAGATTCTTTTTAGGTGGGCCTTTTTTAAGTGGCTGAAATATGTTTTGCTGTTGCCCACCCACCCCCATCCACAGCAGTACATTGCTTAGCTTTAGTGTCAATACTACTGCTTGATCTGCTTCTGGGGGCGTGCCGACTGCCATGTACTGTAGGTAATACACCGACAATGGAGAAGTACCTCATTCAACCCCACTTCAAAAGACCCAAACTATAAGGCACCGGCTAACGCCTAATTCTGCTTGTATGGAGCTCTTTTGCTCAGGCCAGTCAGCCGTAGCATTAATATTGTCAATCCTTGTTTTAATCCCGGGGCCACAAAGTTTAATATGTACAGCTAATGTCAGTTTCTTATCATGTATCCATGCTTAATCTGGCTGTGCAGTTCAGCATGAAATTTAAAAAGTCGTTGTGCCATCCTGCAATATCTCACTTTCCCCAGGCTAGATTTTCTGATGTAGCACTTTTCTGATGATTTCTGTGTTTCCACCTCTGAAAGCCCAGCCAGTTTAACATGGAACGCTGATGTAGTTGTCCACTCCTTCAAATGCTGATGTAGTTGTCCACTCCTTCAAACCCCCCCCAGGCCAGCCAGTTCAACATGGAGCATTTCTCTGGGATGCACAACTGGTACGCCTGCTCGCACGCCAGGCCGACCTTCTGCAACGTCTGCAGGGAGGCTCTGCCAGGCGTCACCTCCCACGGCCTGTCCTGTGAAGGTACATAGGCAAACACATGCACACAAATACCCACATTTAAAGACGCACCTAGGGCCAACACCTATAGTTCTGAACTATAAATAGAAATTATAAAGAGAAATAGAAAATGTTAAATCAAATGTTACACCAAACATTTAAATACATATCACACATTTTATTAATCGTGGACATCACGATTAGCTAATCGCATTCTTTAAAATCCTGATGTCTATTTGAAAACGATTAATCATTTAGCCCTATGCTCTAGCAATTAATTTGTTCTTGATTTTGTCATGTCATTTTACTTAATTCCTATAGATCGGAACAAAATAATTGGAATGAACAAAAATATAGAGAACCATTTATAAATAACATCGACATCAACATTTTATCTTGATTCATGTGAACGTTTTTGGTGCCAAACCAGAAGTTTTAATGACAGCATAAACAGCCGATAAACGGTGAATAATTGATCCAATGCTCATCCAAAAAAAGATTTTTCTGAAGTGAAATTGTCCAACCACTTCTGATTCAGAATAAATAGTAGACATGTGGTGGTTAGATTTATCACAGCACAGAACCACAAGTGCAAACTTCTTGGCCCTTGTCCATCTTTAAGTTGCAAAAGTGCTAAATTACACTGTGAAAAAAGGGGATAACTTGCCCAGCGCTTCATGTTCATATGCTTTTTGCAATTTAATTGCCAAAGGTATTTATTTGAGTTTGTTTAACATGACATTTATTGATTTTTCCTCCACAGTTTGTAAGTTCAAGGCTCATAAACGCTGTGCAGTTCGCTCCACCAACAACTGCAAATGGACCACCCTGGCGTCCATAGGAAATGACATCATTGAGGATGAGGAAGGGGTGAGACAAAACATGTCAACAAAAACAATGTTGGAACTATAGAAAGCTTCAGTTTAATTGACTAGGAGTTTAGATTGTGTGCCAAAGCTAAAACATGATCACTTAAAAGACTGAATATAACTGTTAGTATACAGTACATTACCCAGGATGGAAAAGCATGCAAATTATAATGCACAATTTTATATGCCCGATTTATCATGACTTCAAGTCAAATGAGCTTTGTCTCAGGGCAGTTGATGCCTCAAGTTCTCATTATTTTTGCATATTTTCCCAGGTGTTTATGTCCCACCAGTGGCTGGAAGGCAACCTGCCGGTCAGTGCCAAATGTGTGGTGTGTGACAAGAACTGTGGCAGCGTGCGGCGGCTGCAGGACTGGCGCTGCCTCTGGTGCAAAGCCATCGTAAGTGGGATTAAATCGTGGCTTCCATCCTGTCAGAAAACTGTCTTGTCAAATCAGTGTTAGTGTTTATTTAGGACATCACTACTAGCTGAGAATTATTTTCAGTTTAGATCTTACCCTACACAGTTTTTACATTAATTTTAAATCAAACATTAATGCTATAAATTGACTGATATCCATGGTACTAGAGTCTGTGCCAGTGGAATTGGTCTTAATTAATTACTTTTCTGGTGGGAAGAAAAGCCATGTGTGCAGTGAGCAAAAGTTTTGACTTCCAGTAGCTCTCTAACTGCCAAAGCAACTATGGAGGATAATACAGGAAGGGTTGTGATACTACCTTCAAAACAAAAGTGCAACATTTGTCACTGGAAAACATTAAATATTGGAAAAGAAAATGTTTTCATTTACTGCAGTTTCCGATATACACAGTATATTTCTTTTTGATCTAAAACTGTATGAAGTAGAAGTTGGAATATCTCATTCTTATTGATACATAAGATAACATTTTCTTTCGTTTGTTCTCCAAACAATCTGACATGTTGATGTACGCACAGGAAATTGTGACTTTCAGTGCAATCAGAGTGAGATGTGCTCCCAAACTTTTTTTATTGTTCTTAACTCGCCCTCCAAAGTCACACAACACGAACAAACTAATTGATCTAGGCAGCGGTAAATCAGCAACTCTCGTGTTTTGTGAGGTAAAATTACTGGGGCCGTGTAATTGCCATCTACTGTAGGTAATACACAAACTATGGTTAAGTTTTAAGATGGCAGACAGATCCCCAAGGTGAAGAAGAGGACAGGTTAGAAAGGAGGAATTAAACAGGTGAGATTAATTTCTATCAGCTTCGGGGTATCTCAGTCTGACCCGATGCTCTGACCGCCTCCAGCAACATCAAGAGAAAAATGTTCCTGTGCAAAAGACCAAAAAAACACAAACCAAAGCATTATGCTGCTCTAGTTCATATAATAAAAGGCAAAATAAAGCTACATTGTATGGACTGAGCAACCTTCACTTTAGTATGAGTTAACAAGACAGCATTCATTTCAAAAACGGTCCAGTAGAATTGTCCTTTAAGACACAGTCACCGAGATGTAACCTTACTCTGTCTTGCAGTTCCACTTAGCAATTCTCAATTGCTTTTGAGTGTTTAGAGCAAGTGTTTAGAGCAAATGAACACACTTTAATAAGTCTGATCTTCAGCACACGCACACAGAAGCACATGCACAAATGAATGAGAGTGGTATTTGTAAAGGTTACAGAACTGACATTTGGTGGGTTTCAGAGGGATGTAATGACCTTTTCTGCTTCTACTGAAATATAGAATTACTATGGTGACCACTGACTGTGTGTGTGTGTGTGTGTGTGTGTGTGTAGGTCCACAACAGCTGTAAAGAACAAATGGGTAAGGTGTGTCCCTTGGGTCAATATCGAGTGTCAATCATCCCTCCCACTGCACTTAACAGCATCGACTCAGATGGTATGACACCACACACACACACACACACACACACACACACACACAGGCTCTTTTGTTCATAGTACTGCATGTACAGTAGGTTCAAAGATCAGGAATGTTACCTTTCACCTCCACTGGTGTAAATCCTTTGGATGCAGAGGGTGTGGCATTGTAAATTACCTGCATTACCCTTTTTTTTTTAAACCCAACATGAACATTTTAACTTCTATCATGCTTGGACAAACCTTTCTAGTAGAAATTTGAAGAAATGACGAATGTTTGCAACACAACAGCCAAAGAATTACGTCAAATTACACAAAAACAACATTTGGACTTGAATCTGTGAGCTAGATAGTTTTCTACTCTTTTCATTTTTCAAAACCTGTTACCGTAATTGACTTCCTTTCAGGCTTCTGGAAGGCCACCTCAGCATCGTGCTCCAGTCCTCTCCTAGTCCTGGTCAACTCCAAAAGTGGAGATAACCAGGGAGTGAAGTTCCTCCGCAAATTCAAGCAGCTCCTCAACCCAGCTCAAGTCTTTGACCTGATGAATGGAGGACCAGAGCTTGGGTACTTACTACATTATAGTACTTCAATTATTAATGAAATAATAAGCTTAATTGTAGCAGAAAATTCTTACATTTTACTTGTTAACAGCCCTTTTTTCTACTAGTTGATTGCTTCACTAGTGGGAGTTTCTAGTTTGTCACGACTGGTTTAATGCATGTACCGATGCTGTACTGTTGCTGCCTTTTCATGACATCTACCGCTTAACATTTTGTGCTTTTTGCTTCCTCCTCTTCTTCTCCTCATCCTCCCATCCCATCCCACTCTCTCCTCCTCCTGCAGCCTGCGCCTTTTCCAGAAGTTTGTGACGTTTCGTATCCTGGTGTGCGGAGGAGATGGCAGCGTGGGCTGGGTGCTCTCAGAACTGGATAAACTCAACCTCCATAAACAGGTGAGAGCGACGAGGAGGAGGAAGGATGATGATATAATATTGAAGGTAATTGTGGAGAACGCTGTTGGGCAAGATAAAGTGGAAAGCTACCTCTTGTGCTCATGTTGCAAATTATAAAAAAAAACATTAGAACTTAAGTATTTTCCACCTGTGGTCGCAGTTTGTAACCCTTTTCAGGGTTTTTCTTGCATAGAGGAACTTTTGGCATCCCCCAAAGAGGTTTTAGCCAGCCCCAAAGGAACATCAACAGTGCCAAAATGATAAGCATTGAGAATGAAAATGGCGATTCAAATCCTCTCTAAATGTGTTTAAGAGCAATTTACCAAACAACCATTGAAAAAGCATAACATAAACTTATGTGAGAGTTAATCTCAGTTTTAGAGTCAGGCTGTACCGGACTCCCCTGGTGATTTATTAAAAAGTGATATCACTTTTTTAACCAGTTTTGTTAATTGGGGTTTTATTTACTCAAGCATTATATATTTTTTTTGTTTATCAAATTGTCAGAAATAACAGGCACACGCATAGATTTATGTCAAATAAGGTAACACAGAATCATGGCCTTTACTGTACACGGACCGATCATGCTTACTGCCGTAAAACCCTGCTTTTGCTGTCCGTTGTCCTCAAACCTGAAATGGAAATAGTGTTGAACATGTGGCGAGTAACATTTGGACCAGACTCAAAAGCCAAAAAGGAAGTGAATTAGGAAATAGAGAGTAAGAGAAAGGACACAATAAAAAAAGAATGCCAGGGAAGGACAGGGTCAAAGAGAAAGTGAGGGTGGCAATGGGTAAAATGACCAATGTTACACTGATTAACTAAACTAATTCATTAATGTCATGGAAGTAATCCAAATCAATGAATGGCATGTCGGATAACATGTTTTTTAAATTTTCAAATTAGTGTTTAATTTAGATACGCAAGTGGCATTCAAATCAGTTTGAATAATTTTCAGGTAATATCAGATTAAACACTTAATGATGTGTCAGCCAGTGTGATCTTTATCACATTTTTTTCCTCAAGATTTTCAAGTTGTTCTGCCTTGCCTCTATAATCACAATCTAAAGACTATTTGTCTTTATGTTGCAAGGTGTTACAGTTCAAAACTATTTTTTTTTGTCCTTGAGGAGGAACTAATAATCTAATAATCATCTCCATCTTATACTTGTGTAACAAACCCATTCCTCTGATTTGTAGGATTCTGACAGAAGTGATCAATTATATATCTTACCATGTTTTTGCAATTTCATAATTCAAAATTCTTCTGATTGGCACAGTAGACACCTGCATTACTTCAATGCTTGTCTACTGTTGTCAATTGAAACCCAAAATAAAGAGAACAGAAGATTTTGATTAATAATAATTCAATTTATAACTAACTTTTCATATTTGTGTACCTAAATAGCAGTGTACCGACTGCAACTAGTGTGCTTATGTTTACCAAGAGAATACAGATCTAATGTTTGGATATAATTGTGTTTGTTTTAGAGTAAAGAGAGTCCATGTTAAACACCTGAATTGTATATGTGCCCACAAATCTGTAGTATCTGACTTACAGTGGTTCCCTACTCTCTTTGTGATTTAGAAAGATGAGACATAAATCATTAGAAATTTGGATTCAATCAATTTTTTTTACAGATGACATATTGTCTTACATTACAGTGCCAGCTGGGCGTGTTGCCTCTGGGCACAGGTAACGATCTGGCTCGGGTTCTGGGCTGGGGAGGCCTCTGTGACGACGACGCTCAGCTGCTGCAAATCCTGGAGAAGCTGGAGAGAGCCACCACCAAAATGCTGGACCGGTAAGACCAGAGAGAGAGAGAGAGAGATAGGGAGAGAGAGGGCGAGAGAGAGAGAGAACTGGATGATGGAGGAAATCCCAACAGAACGAATTTGATCTTCCTTAGATCCTTCCTTACTTCTCAAGGGCAGCAGACAGTAACGAGCAATAGTCGAAGCAACAAAGATGATTACCTAAAAGTACTAAAGGCTGTTTATTTCTATTTATACCTCTGGGAAAGATTCTTAAGAAACATTAAAAAATAACATCTAGCTGCTTCTTGCTGCAGCTCTGAAAATTCATCCCTCCTTATTTTTGCACAAGCTACTTTATCAAAATACTGAAGGCCCCCATTTAAAACTGTAAAGTCCATAAGCTTAAAATGATTGATATGAAAGAAAATTTGACTGACAGAATACAAGTCATGACATTGACGTAACACAATCAGCTAGAGAGAAGCCTATCACTCTGTTGGGGTGGTTAGGACTACAAAAAAAAGTCCACTTGTGGTTGTACAGAGGTGTTACGGAGTGGTGCTTCTTTTACCTCATAAACAGTCTTTGGCAGAGCTTAACACCGCTCCCTGCCAAGAAATAATCCGGCATATAACCCTTTACCGTAAAGCTTGATTTATGCTTCTGCGTTAAATCGACGCCGTGGCTACGTACGTAGGTACATGGAGATACGGACCCTACGCCGTAGCCTGACGTGCACCTCTCGAAAAATGTGACTACACGACGCACGTCACTCGGCTGTGGCTTGGTAGCGTTTCATTTCCCCCGACTCATTTCCTGGTTCTCCTTTTCCATAAACATCATGAAATCAAGAAGAGGGTTAACTTTTCCTGCTCCAGATTTCCCACCGTGGTCAGAAAGCACAGGGGAGACGCTTTGTTTCTCTCACTATGACTCTAGAGTCACTACTCTAGCTAATTGCCGTCACTCTTTCACTCGCTCTACCACACACACACACACACACACACACACACACATATGCCGGCCCTGCTGTTCTCTTAAAGAGATCAACGCACACACAAGTATAAACTTCAGGCCAATTACGTAGGCTACGGAGGAAGCTCTGCATGGAGCCTTCGCAGAAGCATAAATTTAGAGTTGCTGGTAGGCACATTCCTTTGGACATAGCCAGGCTAGTTCCCCCATTTACAGTCTTTGTGCTAAGCTAAGCTAACCTGGCTGTATCTTCATATTTACTGTACAGACATGAGAGTGGCATCAATTTTCTCAGCTAACTCTTGGCAAGAAAGTGAATAAGCATACAGTACAGGCCAAAAGTTTGGACACACCTTCTCATTCAATGCGTTTTTTTATTTATTTTCATGACTATTTACATTGTAGATTCTCACTGAAGGCATCAAAACTATGAAGGAACACATATGGAATTATGTACTTTTATGTAACAAAAAAGTGTGAAAAAACTGAAAACATGTCTTATATTTTAGATTCTTCAAAGTAGCCACCCTTTACTTTTTTATTAATAAGGGAAAAAATTCCACTAATTAACCCTGACAAAGCACACCTGTGAAGTGAAAACCATTTCAGGTGACTACCTCATGAAGCTCATTGAGAGAACACCAAGGGTTTGCAGAGTTATCAAAAAAAGCAAAGGGTGGCTACTTTGAGGAATCTAAAATATAAGACATGTTTTCAGTTATTTCACACTTTTTTATTAAGTACATAATTCTGTATGTGTTCATTCATAGTTTTGATGCCTTCAATAAGAATCTATAATGTAAATAGTCATGAAAATAAAGGAAACGCATTAAATGAGAAGGTGTGTCCAAACTTTTGGCCTGTACTGTATTTCCCAAAATGTCAAACTACTCCTTACTTTAATTCAAAGTACATAATTTAGATAGGTAAAAAAAGAAGAAAAAGAAAGCTTACATATGTTTTGCAGGTGTTAACTGACTTCTTGAGCCTTGAACTATATATGGATTGTGGTGTTTTTATCAGCGGCACAATCACAGTTAGCAAAAGGGCATACAGGCTGCATGTTTTAATTCCCTGTGTCCTGTCCTTCTATAGTGATCTGATTAGCTGATAATAAAGTTTATTCTCCGATGCTTGACATCGGTGTGTGTCTTTGTGTGTCTTTTTAGATGGAGTGTGATGACATACGAGGTGCCTGCCACCACTAAACGCACACCGATAGTGAAAGAAGACGACAGTCTTGATTCTCCTCTGCAGGTAAATTACTTTCAGGAAGCTGTTTGCTTTTTGACAGATGGTTTCCATAAATTAGCCCCACACAGCCAGATCTTGCAAGCTCCAAGAAATTATTTTCGAAAACTAAGAATCAATTGTGTCTGGCAGCTGGCAGCTAAAGCAATCAGACCGAAACCACAGGGAGTGTATTTTAAGTTAAAAGCTGCTTCTCAACTCCCAAATCTGTCTGGTAGTTAAAGGGCATACTGTAGTTTTAAAATTACAGCATGATTCTGCAACTGCATAGCCAGTTTCTCACCAATAATTCATTCATTACTCAGATGGATAATATAAGCGGAGCGATCAGATTAAAGACTTTAAAGCTCTCATCAGTCATTTGTCAGTAAGTTAAAGGCTGATCCAATCAACTGAAAAAGGGATTTTTTGGGGGGACAGCCAATGACAGCACACCAAACCTTCACCAGTCATGTCTTTTGAGCAAGGGCAGACCGCAATAGTCTTTTTGTGGGCTGTTGGTTTGCAAGTTCGTAGAAAGTGCTATATTAATTTAGAGTTGTTCTGTCTTTTATTCGGTTTCCAGTCAACGTTTTCAGATGTTTGATGGATAAAATCACATTATTTGAGTATTTTTCCTAAGGTCATGACTGGAAAGTTAAGAAATGGTTGAATGACAAACGCACATTATATTATTATTATGTTTTGTACATAAATAGGGTAGAAACCATACAATCTAAAAAAAAAACTACCTACAAAATAAATATATTTAATAAAATATGTTTCTTGATAATCTAAGAATTAAACTAGAAGGGCACTCTGGAAAGCGCAGACCTCGGCCAAGGCCATGCACTATCTCACAGTGTTAGTGAAAACCAAAAATGATTTGTGTATCGGCCCGTGATGCGGATCAGCTCCAACATTGTATGGCTTCTTCCTTCGCCCATGCTACACCATTCAACCAAGATTACATTTTACTTTAGTTTTTTAGCAATAGGCTCGTTCAAAATCCCATTAGCAAACCTTGTACTGCAGGGGTCTTCAAAGTTTTTTAAGCCAAGGACTCCTTAACTGAGAGAGATGGAGCAGGGATCCCCCTTCTGCACATATTGTATACAATAGAGTAGCATATAAACTGGGCCTCAATTACACATGGGGGTGGCCTAACACTTTTTTGTATACCTTTTTAGTGCATAAGCTATTAAAATAATAATTGTCAGCATGATTTTATACGTCATTGTTTAATGTTAAACATAGATGTGGCACAGTGAATCCTTATTAACGGTATCTGTAGATGGCTACCTTAGTGACTAACATACCTATAGGCCAGTATAAAAAATGTTTAGTTTTTTTCACAAGTGAGCTGATTTATATTTGCTAATAATATATTGGATTCATGTTAAGACATTTTAATTTTCAAAAAAACTTGCAATAATTTTGCGACAGCCCTGCAGTAAGTCTGAGGACCTCCTAGGGGTCCCGGACCCCCTGTTGAAGATCTCTGTTGTACTGTATTTAAATCTCATTAAAGATTGTGAATTTTTAGCTGAGGGCCGACACAGCTAAAAAAAATAAAAATTTAAAAAAAGGCTGAAATCTAGTAGAAAATTTCAAGACCAACTTAAAAAGGAATCATTCTTACGTGAGGTAGGAAAAAACTCCACCCTTTTCTTTTTATAAGTCTGAAGTCTCTTTCTCTCTCTCAGGTCCACATCACTCAGTATGCAGACTCTGTGGCCTCCCACCTCGCCAAGATCCTGGACTCGGACAAACACAGTGACGTCATTTCCTCTGCCAAGTACGTGCCACGAATGCCTTCAGAAACAGGGACAGGGGGGGAAGTAGGAGGCAGGTGAAGGCTGGAAGATGAGAATAAAGATAGCAGGGTGAAAGTTAGGAGGGAAAAGGAGAATAAAGAAGAGAGATGATGAGAGAAAGAGGCAGACAAAAAGAGGCAAGTGAGTGTCTGGTCAGTGAGTATTGATTTTTGCTTTGCTCCCTAAGGACGGGCGGACACGGACACACACAGACACACAGACACACACACACACACACACACACACACACACACACACACACACGGAGGGGACAGTAAGTGCTGCCCAGTTGTAAGTGAAAGAGACAGATGAAGCACTATTTAAGGGTCATCTTTAGTGCATTAGTACATTAGTAGTCTTCCTTTGGGAAGAGTGGAGCGTCCATTACAGAGCACTTTTCTCCACTGCTCTGTGTGTGTGTGTGTGTGTGTGTGTGTGTGTGTGTGTGTGTGTGTGTGTGTGTGTGTGTGTGTGTGTGTGTGTGTGTGTGTGTGTGTGTGTGAGTGCGCGCGCGCATGCGTATGTGTGTGTTTTTAAACCGCTGCCGATTGTAGTGGAGACCTGCAGCACACTTCAGTGTTTTTTTAGGACGCACTCTGAGCCAATTTTAAACATAGCTCCGGTGTCGTCGGAAAAAGAAAATGTGTTTTTCCTGCTTCGAAATATTTACTTTTTAAAATTTTTCAGTGGAATTTTAACCGGTTTCATTTAGCCAAGGGTCAAGAGAAACAATCAACACATGATGGAAATCAAAATAGATATCTGTTCAAGTACAAATTGAACTGTAAGTAAGTTGTTGTAAGTTGCAGTTTCACCTGGGATCTTAATAAGTTGTTATATTAAGAATGGCGGCAGTTTATACTAAGGTGTACAAGGTGTAGTTGCACTCCAATCGAGTTGCACTCCAATCGAAATAAAGTTTTGCATGTTTTCAGAGGCAACCATTGTAAGTTTGCAACCAAAACAAAATGCATTGTGCAACTTTTCTAAAAACACCCTGCCACCTGTAACGCAATGATATGATTGATTCTGTTTCACTTTTGCCACGTCAAGTTGAAGGAACATTTGCACAATGTTCAGCAGACTGAGCGCACGCCTTTCAAAAACTACCATAAACTAGTTAGAACAGAGTGCTATCGTGCATCTGTAATTTCCAGATAATTAATTTGGAAATAAACACCTACGAGAGCACACAAGAGGACACGGCTCATATATAAGGGACGTGTTTTATCTTCAGCAATATTCATTTTAAAGGAACCAATATTTACCGAATGCCCGAGAGCTGTGTACGTTTGGAGAAACCTCCCCGCTGAGTCATGCAGCAGCAATGTAACAGCTATGAGTTAATACTGACTGTGTGGAGGCGACTTAGCTGACAGGCAGGTAGGCGGCGATGAAACGTACGTGTGTGTGTGTGTGTGTGTGTGTGTGGTATCTCCAAAGACAGTGACTGCATGGTGAATCACCAAACATGAAATGTGTTACTCTGCTGATTTGTTTAATTTGTTTTTTTAATCAACACCACCTCCCCCCTTCCCCACCCCACACACACACACACACACACTCTGTTTTCCTTTCTCTCTCCCCCCTCTGTCAGGTTTCTGTGTGGGACGGTGAATGATTTTGTGGCGGAGGTGGGGAAGGCGTACGAGAGAGCCACAGAGAACAAGGAGGAGGCAGATGCCATGGCAAAGAAGGTAAATGGTTTTGTGTGTGTAATCGTTTTATGTAAGAGCTTGTATAACCGTAACTAGTGGGCAGTGTAGGTGTATGTGTGTGTGCGTGCGTGTGTGTGTGTATAATAGAGTGGGACAGAAATAGTTTTGTTGAAAGCCAAGTGTCAATATTCCCTCCATATTTTCTATTTATTTGACACATATGAATTCAGTTAAAAGAGCAGTTGAAGCTGGAAGGCTAAACATGAGTGTTAAAGTAGAGGTGTGGATGTCGGTGAGAGTGGAAGATACCCCTCTGGCTAAAGTGCTGCCATTTCATTTCATTTGAAACCTTATTTTTATGTTGCCGCACCGGCGATAGCCGTGGCTGGAGGCATTATGTTTCCGAGTATGTCCGTCCGTAACCATTTTTGTGAACGTGATGTCTCATTAACGTCTTGAGGAATTTTTCGTGGATTCAAAGATGAACTGATTAGATTTTGGAGGTCACTGTGCCTGTGGACTCGCAAAATGTGCTTTTGGCCGTAACTCAACAATTCCTACGCTTATTATGACAAGATTTCACACAAATGTCTGATAGGATAAAATTATGAAGTGATGACATTTTATATCAGAAAGGTCACCGTAGCTAAACCGAAAAAAGGAATAGGCTGATGCCAAGGCTTATTTTTGCCTATCCTATAATCCCCATAGGATCACCCAGAAATCCAACAAAACTAAATTAAACTAAATATTTGAATATAATCCTAGTAGTTTTACATTTAATCAAATTACTTCATAACCCTTAATTATTTAAAGATTTTTGAAACTCAACAGAGATGTGCACACTTTCAACTCATCATTAAGTTCATTCCATAATTTAACCCCCAAAACTGAAACACTATATCTAAAATGTACATAAGACTCCCTATACCAGTTTCAAAGATAGAGAACCGTCTTAAATTATAATTACCTTTTCTTAATTAAAAAAAATTATAGAATACCAACAGGAAGGCCATTGTTCACAACTCAAAAAATTATTTCCAAAGTTTAAAATTTACCAAATCTTAAATTTTTTTTGTCGGCTATTGAATTGGCATCCACGTTTCACCAAAAAATACAACTTGACTGGTTGGCGGAGGCCTACAACCGGAAGGCGGCAATTCTAGTTTTTAATTCTAATGGAGATTCAGGTATTCAGATTCAAAAGTAACCAAATGTACTAAATCTGTGGAAATGTGCATAAAAGCATCTAAAATATTTCCATTTGATGGAACGGTGCACCAGGAACAGCATGGAGTCATTGGGTTTTAATATTTTACTTTAGTAAACATCGTGTAGTAAATGGAACAAGCTGACATGATTTTTCCAACCTTAAAGCTATTTAAAGAAAAAAGAGTGAAATCTGGGATGGGTTTTAAAATACGTATTTACAGCAGCTGTCGGTCACCAGCAGAAGGTCCTACAAGTTTTAAACTGCAAAGAGAGTCATGCTGGGAGGAAGAGTGGTTTGCCAAATGTATTTGTGAGATATTTTCAAGAAGAGAAAATCTTTTCACCCAGCAGAGGTCAAGTCTTCCCCAAACCCCTCCTGTCAGAGCGCTTTGAGCTCCGTCCTACTTATCTATCTTTTTCCAAATAATGTAATGCTTTATTGATGCCTGGAGGAGAATTTGCCTATTGCTTCTGCGGATAAAAGACCTCTATGCGCTGTATAGGTATTAATTTCATGCTGGTTTTGAGCGTTAATGCAGCCGCAAAATTTTTTTAATTATGAACTTCTGCCTAGCATTGGTGTCTATTTTATCTCCCAATTTGCACCCCTCATATGATTTGGAAGTGAGCAAGGGAGCCATAGAAATCATAAAAATATCTTTCTGTCTGTCTGTCTGTCTCTTCTCCCAGTGTGCATTGCTGAATGAGAAGCTTGATTCCCTCGTCAAGGCCTTAAGTGAGGAAGCAGAGGCTCAGGTAAAAACACTATGAATTCTAATCAATATAATATTATAGTCTTAGCAATCGCTGCAGTGCAGCCTGGAAATCCCAAAACAGCTGAAGTGTTGTGCACCAAATTTAGATTTGAGCAGTCTGGAACAAGTGACAAAATGTGTGACTAACGGCACAAAACCTGCTTGTTTAAGGATAAAATTATTATCCATACAGTGCTCTAACACTGTATGGATGTATGAAATTTGTTTAAAGCCTAAAATCAAAAGATGGATTTCTGTGTAAAAACTGACATTTTTCTTATCTTTTCACTTGTTAAATACTATGTAGTTGAACCTCTTTAAATATATTCAGATTATCTCAGAAGGTAAACACTTCTTTTAAGTGCTCATAGAAATATTTCAACTTTGATGAGGAGTCGTGGGTTGACGTGGGTTGTTTTTGTTGTTAGGGACTATTCGGTCTATAGGAAACCATTATCCTGGAATTTATTTATATTATCCGTATCAACCTTTTTTAAAGGAGAGTTTTGCCGTTCATTTAAGCTCATTAGTTTTAAACTGTTTGGCATCATTGGTGATTAAGGGTGATTAATAAGCCACAAAATGTCAGTTTTAAATATCTTCCACTTAACATGATAAGGATGAAGTTGAATAGTTTTCTAGCGCACTGTATTTCTGAGATACTGAATGGTTGTTTGCTCAGAGAGGATATAAAGTGTTCTTTCTCAGTTGAAACACTAGAGTATTAAATCCCCCCCTCCCCCATTCAACCTAAGCCTTTTAAGTAGTAGATGTTTTTTTTTTTTTTGATCTTAAATTTTCTCACAGGAGCTAAAAAAACAAAATAGAATACAGCTTTTTTGTGTCTCTGCTCCCTTTGGAGTCTTTTATTCACAGATTGATGTCAGTGCTCTAAAAGAAATAACACAGCCCTCAAAATGCTAGTGTGATTCCAACCTGCTGCTCAATAAAAGGGGAAAGGCACTAAGCTTCGTGCCGACCATCATTTTATATCTGATAAATAAAATACAGATATATCCTGCCCCCTCAGTATGGCCTGTAAATGAATATTAAACTGCTTCTATTTGCTAAGAGTGAGAGATGTTGCACTGCTATAAGGCTCCACGGAGCAGGGATAGTAAGGATTTATGAATGAGTAGACCTTTTCAGGTTTAACACTGATGCTTTAATGATGATGTGACAATGCTTCAGCGTTCCCACAGTACAAGGATGTCTCCTCTTTCTTTTCCTGTCACATCCAGGTGGTGCCAGCTGGTTCGGTGCCCAGCCAGGAGAGTGGTGGCTCGAGCCCTGTCGAAAGTGGCGGTGAGTCAGGTTCAGAGGGTAAAACATACCGGTCCAAGGAGCAGCTGATGCTCAGGGCCAACAGCCTGAAGAAAGCCCTGAGGCAGATCATCGAACAGGCCGAGAAAGGTAACCTATTTGTTTGTTCTTCTTTTGGTATCATTTTGACACAATCATGCCTCGGGTGTTTTGTATTAAGTTCACCGGCGTCATGGTTTCAGTGGTGGATGAGCAGAACCAACACACGCAGGTCCAGAGAATGTCGTCCTCGACCTCCATCAAAAGAGAAAACAGCGAGGAGCTGAAGGATGCTGAGCCACGTAAGTGTCCCTTTGGTTTGAACTCAGCAGGGATACGAGGTGAAGGGACATACGCCAAAATGTGTACATTTTGGAAAAACATCTGCATTTTAAAAACTCTAAAACAATTTTAGAAGGGCAATACATTGTTTTTGGACATTGTTTTATGGAAGTGATTATTATACCTCTGTCTAGGTCAAGGAAGCTTAAGTCCCACCTCCCCCATTGTCCTTGAGAAACCAGAGAGCCTCCACACTGTCACATTCAGCGAGGACACTGTGTAAGTCTTTGTGTGCATCTCATCTGTTTGCATGCAAATACCAGCTATGGCTGCATAATGTGCTCTTGTTTTAATGTATTATTATTATTATTATCACATTTTAATATACAATCTATATCTTTTCTGTGTTTGCAGACAATGCTCAGAGAAGTGTGTCATGAACAACTACTTTGGCATCGGCCTGGACGCTAAGATTTCCCTCGAGTTCAACAACAAGAGAGATGAGCACCCTAAAAAATGCAGGTATGAACACACACACACACACACACACACACACACACACACACAAACAACTAATTAAATTTGTTTAAAAACTCTCCAGAAGAAACTCAGAATGGTTTTAAAAACATTATCTTGGGGTGTTATTCAGTCAGTTTTAAGACTTAATTTGTCATGTCACTTTTTAATTTATGTTGTTGTCTGTTGGAGTTACTTCTCTTTTATATAACATATGATTCCATGCTATTGACAATAATACTGGTTATACATGAAACAGGGTCAGAGACATAAAGCAGCAAATCCTCTGCAAATAAAGAAAATTGATAATGATGAAACTGGTGAAAAACACAAATCAGCGGCTCCTTCCACTTTGCAACTATTCTCAATTAACGCTTTAGTGCGTAACTTTTTGATATATTAATAAACGTCCATTACATTCAATCCATTGCCAAATGAGTTGATACAAAGCTAATTTAATCAGCTCCACACAACTCTTTCTGTATCTCTCAGTATGGCTATGTTCAGAAGATTGTGTCGTCCGGCGACTTTCACACGCAGAAACTAGAGTGAAGACAATTACCTCTTCTGAAGAGTCCATCATGTTTTTTTAATCCTCTGTGTCCTCCTTGGCTGCTTGCAACTGCGTGGAAGAGGGGTGGGGGCTGTGTGCGATCACAGAAGACGTGTATCATGTTGACGCACCGAAATTTCTCATGGGGGCAACAGAAACTACGCACTATAGCTTTAATGTCCATTTTCTGTCACCATTTTTATAGTGACTCAGCTTAACCTCATTGATTGATCATTGATTGATACAGTTTAATTCTACGGTTGTTTGGTTTCTTCCTTCTGTCTCCCCCCGCAGCAGTCGCACCAAGAACATGATGTGGTACGGAGTGCTGGGGACGAAAGAGCTGGTCCAGAAGACGTACAAGAACCTTGAGCAGAGGGTTCAACTGGAGGTCAGACACCAGAATGAGAATGAGGAATTTTTTGGGAAACAAAATGCCAACAGCTGTTTTCATGTTGTTTTTGCTTCTCCCTTTTTAACCTCCGATCCTCTCCCCTCTCTCTCTTTTCAGTGTGACGGTGTTCCCATGTCTCTGCCGAGTCTGCAGGGCTTGGCTGTGCTCAACATCCCCAGCTATGCAGGAGGTATCAACTTCTGGGGAGGCACCAAAGAAGATAATGTGAGTGTGCATCTACACCTCCAAAGAAATTGTGTAAAAGCTGCACGCACAGCTACATTCAACAGCAGTTTCAGTCATTGAACTTTAGTAACAGTATATTGGTCACTTTCACCTCTTTTGTTTAGAATTTTGGCGCTCCGTCATTTGACGATAAGAAGTTGGAGGTGGTGGCGGTGTTTGGCAGCATGCAGATGGCCATGTCCAGAGTCATCAACCTGCAGCACCACCGCATTGCACAGGTAACACACACCCCTGCGTATACAGTACTGGACACACCTTTATTATCACAGTTACAGTCTCAAAGCTTTGCACAACATCCATTTTAATGGAAACATGGGATGTTCTTCCATGTCTTTGTCCAAAACTTTGGTTTATGACCAAATACATGCAAGCTGTACTTTTAACAAGTTAAACTAAGATGGTGAACATGCTAATCATCAACATGTTAGGTTTTCATTGTGAGTATGTTAGAATGCTGACCTTAGCATTTAGCTGCCTCACAGATATGTTAGCATAGACTCCTAGGCCCTGTTTACACTTGGGTTTAAAATGTGTTTTGTTAAAGCAAACACAAATGGACAGCCGAGACACATCGTTGTTCACACCTGTGTCTATCAGGCGTCTCCAGCTGACCACTTGTGTTCAGATTTCGTTACTGCCTCCGTCACTTCTGCTAGAGCAGGGGTCTCCAACCTTTCTTCATCAGAGGGCTACTTAAAAAGACTAAAGTGGCCAAGAGCTACTTGCATCACATCGCTTACATTTATTTACATACCACACATAAGCTGAAAGAAACTGCTGTTTGTGCACGTATAAAAATTGCAATACCCAAAGCTAATGAAAAATCTTCACTTCACGTCAAGGTTCATGACTATTTTACACTTCTTTTAGCCCACATAGTTTGCTACATCACTGAAAATATTTCCATCATGGTCCAAGAAAACATTACCACTTTACACTTCTATGGCCCACAAAGTTAGCTACCTCACTTTTAATTTTGTATCTCAGTTTGTCAACCTATTGGCAAGCTACAAGCTACTTTTTGGAGACCCCTGTGCTAGAGAGTCAAAGGGCCCCACGCACTGTTATTACGTCCACACTCTCGCCAGAATGTTAGCAGTTGTGTCCGAACAGCTGGAGATATCGTTGTTGGCAGAATCCAACACATATTCTTCCTTAGGGCCAAACAACGGATGGTCATGCAACACTTCTAACTCGTTGTAAAATGGGCGCTTACAGAGTGTCGGCGGGCTGTCACCAAAACAATCACCACATCGTGCGTTGATGACATATTTTTCTGTTACATTCTTTTCAGGGACACATTAGCGTTTTTACACTACAGGTCAAATGCATATCAGACAACTTCGGCAAGTGGTTTGTGTGATCGGATCGCACTGCGTCGTTTACACGCCGTATTTAGTGCTGTCCACTTGTGAACCAATCGCCCATTTTAAAACCAAGTGTAAACAGGATCTTAGTCTTGTCAGATATTCTGCTGATTGTCTCAAGTGAATTGATTTAAAATAAATACATTTAATTAAACCACTTGAGAACAACAAACTGTCGCCCAAATATGTTCTCAATGTTTGCTCAAGGATAAATTTACACATACTGGTGTTTATTTTAATCTTCTAAACCTGAAGTGAATGAGAAACACTCCTTTCCCTTTTAGTCACAAGGACAAAGTGGCCCATCTGGCATTTCAACACCGACAGTACAAGTACTTCATGTATATGTTGGTGCTATTGATGTAACTTTCAAAGGTACAGGTTGTACCACATGAAATGCTCAATGTCGAACAGCAGAGGACAGAGGATGTCATGCAGGGAATAGGTGGTAAAAAAAAAAGCACTCTGCATTGAAGGAAGAAAAGAACAAGAGGTCTCATCTGACAGCTGCTGTTTTCTGCTCTGTTGTGCCACAGTGCCGCCAGGTGAAGATCACCATCCTCGGGGAGGAGGGGGTCCCTGTGCAGGTGGACGGAGAGGCCTGGATCCAGCCGCCGGGCATCGTCAAGATCGTCCACAAGAACCGAGCGCAGATGCTCACCAGAGACAGGGTAATGTCCAACTCAAATATGAATTCTGTATATATAGTTTTACACATGATTTTCAATTAAAATAAATAAAAAAAGTTGTACTTTTACAGTATAAAAATTAGAATTGAGAATCAAATGTATGTGTTTTTTTTGCGACCATTTTTTAAATCAATTCTTTTCCCTATATAACCAATGATTCACCTAAATATTTTCTGTTTATACGGTACCGCTGACGGCTACTACATCATACAGTATGTGTTTCCAGCAAAACAGACTGAAAGCAGAAAATGCAGAAAATAATACACAAATATGTACTTCTTTACAATTGAAATAAATGTCAGACTGACTGACATGTGATAGATAAATGTGACAGATGTGATAGATGTCATATATTGTCTCTAGAAGTGTTTTATTCCACTTTTGTTTTTGTTAAAGAAGGAAAAGAAAATCGCAATTCGAATCGGCACCCATGTGTCGTGAAAGAATCAAATCAGGACAAAGGCATATAGTCCCAGCCGTAATAAAAATGTGTGTGTGTCTGTACTGTATGCAACATGGTTTTCATTTGCATACGTCACCTATATACAAATGGAAAACAACAGTATTGGCTTGAAATACTTTTCCTTTCATAAATGTTGCAGCCAAAGAAAATCCACTCTCAACTCTCCAGCATCAGCTCTTTGCTCATGTTGTTGCCCCATCCTATTTCAGGATTTCTTAAATCAATTTCATACCCACTATGTTGGTTTTCCTTTCACGCTGCTCAAACCTTTTGAGAGCTCTCTTGAGCCAAGCCCATTTGGGCAGTTTGTTTCCATGGTTTCCCTCTGTACTGCCGAGAGAGAAGAATGCTGGCTCGCTGGTCTTATCCTCCTGAATATGTCTTATTCAGTCAAATGGTTAAATGAAATTCATATCTGGATGTAATAAAAACTTACGTTACCTCAGATTTACAGTTAGAAAGATTGCTTTACAATACAACTGTGTTTACTGGAATTTTGACCTCCTACACAAACACACAATAGCTGAAGAACCACATTGAATCAAGTAGCTCTTGGTTTCGATGGCCATTTGAATGAATGAATGAAATCTTTATTTGGAACGATTAAAAGAAATATATATATATATATATATATATATATATATATATATATATATATATATATATATATATATATATCAATTTATGTCCTACTGATCTGAATATTAAGATAAAGAAGAAAAAATAAAACAAAAACAAGCAGCAGTAACATTAGTGTATCTCTTTCATCATTTTTGTACTTTTTTTTTTTTTTTGCAACATGTTTACACTTTGTTTGATTGATTCATTCAGACTGGAGGATACGGTTGTTTCAAATGTAAAACCCCTCTCAAGTTATAACACCCCTCTCTATCTGCGAACAGTTGTAAGTTTCCCGGCAGCTGTTTATTTTTTGCCTTATAGATGAAATCTACTATATTTCACTTTTTAAGTACCAACTTTTAAAAAGTCAGTTGGCTGTCTTTTTTTTGTACTACCAGGCGTTTGAGAGCACGCTGAAGTCATGGGAGGACAAGAGGAAGTTTGACAGCTACCGCGACAGCAGACCCCGCCTTAACTCCCAGCAGTCCATGGAGTACCTGACGGAGGAGGAGTGCGCTCAGGTTCAGCAGCTGGGCGTTGTGGCCGACACGCTTATCAACAAGTAAGAAGCATTTCACAGTTTCTGTGGCGTGTACAGGAAGCAGGTTAAAGTCTTGTTCAAAGACATTTTTGCTGCTTCAGACCTCAAAAATTCATCAAGTAAAATATTTAAACTGTTGAGTGTCTGAGTTCTGAAATGTCATTAATAAATTGTGTTTTTGATCCGACAAACCTGTGAATATGATTTGTACGGTCTAATGTGTGCATACATTACTGCAAAGACATTTTGACTTGATTTAGTCTCGCTTTGCCATCCCCACGCTGCGGAGCAGAGGAGGGTCTGGCTAGTCCACACAGCATTCCGGGATGGGTGAATTGTATTGGCATCTCTTTAAACCAATCACAATCGTCATGGGTGGCGCTAAGCGCCGCACGGAGCCGCTGTAAAATAGCAAAAAAACTCAGATTGGACAGATAGCTAGCTGTCTGGATTTACCCTGCAGAGATCTGAGGAACAGTTAACAACAGTCCTCATAAATCCACCGGAGTTTAAAATTCCAACATAAAGAAAGCGGAAGGTAACGGACATCGGCAAAAATAAATGCATCCGGCGGAATTTCCTGCGGCACCGGAGCAATCCGGGAAGTCCAACGTCAAGGATAAAGACTAGACTGGATTTGACTAACAGACTTTGAACTTCACCTCAAAAGAGTTGCCACTTTAATGGAAGACAAATTTGTGGTGAACTCAACAAATTTTCAGTTATCATTTCAAGACATGATGGACAAAGAGCAAACTATGTACAAGGGTCAAGTCTATATAGCTTGCATATAATGTATATCTAGCATATTTGAAATCTTCGGGGTTTTTTAAAGGGGAACTATGCCGTTTTTCTTTTTTAGCTTAATTTACCTTACCTGAACATCTTCAAGTTAATTCGGTTATATGACTTTTTTCGAGTTGAATGGTGGTTGTCTCGCTTCCCCCTAGCGCCTGTGAGCGGAAAAACCACCCTTGCAACTTTCGGCCGGCAAGCGTCAGGAAGTATCACGTGATATCAGTAAAAGTATATAAAAGTAAAAGTAACCTTGCGAATGACAACCATTTTTTATGCAAAGCTACCTGGACCACACAAATGTTACTAGAGTGCAAGCTGAGAAACTTCAGTGGACATGGAAAAAGGCTCTTTATATGCCATTGCCTACATTTTAAATGGATGTCTGCCAATAGGCCTAAAACATCGCATATATGATTATTGTGACAGAGACTGGGACTCCAGGTTAATAAAATTCTCACTGAGTAGCAAGATATGAATTCAATTGTGATTCTGTGAGAATTCACAGATCCAGGAGTCATTCTTGATGTCTACTATCTCAATCATCTCTCTCAGATAAGGCCAAGGATGATTGGGAATGTCTTGCTGCTTAATTGTCTGCCGAATCTCTGGGATCTCCGTTTTCTTCATTTTCAATCATGTCACCATCCATATTACTATGTGCTAACGTTACCGCCATCAAGCCGCAATGATTTGCCGCGAATGAATGCCGTTTCTGTGTCAGGAAAATAAAAGGGTCAAGGGGGAATTTTGCCCAACATGTTGGGATTCATTCATCCCACTGCAATTAGCTCGCTTATTTGCTACGTTTTTCTCTGTTGCACTGATGAGCCATTTTATTTCTCTTTTTCGCGCTTATAAACCATTTGTGTCCCTCTGAAGTCTTCTCAGCGTGTCTCAGTATGTCTGGTTTAATATGATCTTCCCAATCATGTTTCCAAAAATAAATTCCCCTTTCAGGATGATAAATATTTGAATAACATTTGTAAACTGATCTCAGAAGCTAAGAAATAGTAGGGGATTTCTAAGAGATTTGATATGGAGAATTTGAGAGGACAATAAAAGGTGTGTACTTTCCACCTACTGCCAACTTGAGAAGCCGTAAATCAGTGTAAAGTTTCCATTAAAAGATCAGAGCGGTTTGAGAGTCAGAGTGGAGATGTTTGGAGGGCAGATGGAGACTGATACATGAGCTGGTGGGTAAAAAAAACACAGATATTCCTTATAGAATCATAAAGCTTTGTGATTCACTAAGCAGAATGTTGGCCAGGGTTTGACTCCAAACATCTACAAACTGAACTCAAAGGTGGGAGTCAAGTCAATTTTATTCATATAGCCCAATATCACAAATCACAAATTTGTCTCAAGGGGCTTTATATGAACAGCAAACAGCCTCTGTCATCAGAACTCAATTACAAAAATAAATAAAAACCAGAGAAAGGAAAGGAACCAAGCTTTATTCCCATCAACAGGCTGAGACAACTTGTAGGAGTAATGACCATCATTTGTTGCTTGTTGAAATAATAATTACAGCTCTTTCAAGTCTATAATTTCTTCCCCCGTCCTGACCGTAGGATTCGTGAGGCAGCCAAGACTCACATGCTGGTGGAGCAAGAGTTGGCTCACGCCGTCAACGCCACCGCCCTGGTGCTCACAGAGGCCAAACTGTCCAGCCCTGAGGTAAGACACAGAGCGGGGGGGAATACGGGACAGGCGGACGGACCAATGGCTGATTTGACTGTGTTGTGGAGTGTGCAGATTTTAAATCATACGCTTTGGTCTCACGTCAGTTTACAGGCTGTTCATTTTGCAGCCTGTTAACCTGAAATGCATCAGTGACGTCACTTTAAGGACACAGCAGGCTTTTCCCCTTCCAAAAAATGAGAGACCCACAGTGTTCAAGTGTAAGTGAACCAGACATTATGACATCATTTTAGGAAAACAAACAGGGCAGGGCCACTTATGTGATTGGCTGCTGCTTTGGTCAGAATAAGCCAACTTGTTTGTCTTAATTGACAGAGAAATACTTAGAAGTGACAGAAAATAATCTGGCATTGGTAAATGAAAACAGCTGGAATGAGCTGATTTTTTTACATTTATTCTTGGCTTATTTTATTGGTATATAGTTTTCCTGTATTTAGTCATATACTTATTTATTCCATAGTGTCTTATATTAACACTGGAATGGCCATTCAACTTTCTTTTTTTGAGAGTGATTTCACTGATATATGTCTTTATTGTTTTAACTATACTGTCAGAAGAATCTAGTCTTGAATTGCAGGTTTCAAGGTTTGCATGCTCGTTTTGGTGAAACATTTTCAGGTTGTCTGTCCGGCCGTCTGTCCATCCCATTCTTGTGAATGCGATATCTCAGGAACCCCTGGAGGCTAAATTTGGCAAAAACGTCCTTATGGGTTCAAGGATGAACTGATTAGATTTTGGTGATCAAAGGTTAAGGTCACTCTGGACTCACAGAACACGTTTTTGGCCATAACTCAAAAATTCCTCCGCTAATTGTGACAACATTTCACACAAATGTGTAATAGGATAAAATGATGAAGTGATGACATTTTATATCCAAAAGGTCAAAGATCAACTTCACTGTGACATCCTATGCTGCAAAAGCAAGATTTTTGGCCATTATTCAACGCTGTTATTCAAAAATAGGTGGGGATATTGTGCCCGTCTTTGAATTTGGGTATGATATTAAATTGTTGACACTATCTTGAAACTGTAGTGATTGTTTAGATCTTCTGTGCTGCCGGGTTGAAGGAATACACTTAATACATTTTTATTAAATATATAACTTCACTACATATATTATAACTTCACTTGTTCTGATATTTTAGTGATTTGCTTACTTGTGTACAAACTTAAAAAAATCAAGCAATTCATTTGTATTTTCAGTGTCTAAGTCGCAGCACCGCGGTGGAAATCGTCAACAGCAGTAAAGTTCTCCAGGTTGAGACTAGGATGCTGCTCGATGGAAAACTACTGGTACAACTCTGGGATTTCATCCACGTCTTCTCTCTGTTGTTGTCTTTGTTTCCCTCGCCTATTCTCTTCCTCTCTCGCAGTCTCTGTCGCTGCTGAAGCCCTTCAAGCCTTGACATCGCACATTTCAGTTTCTGTCTATATATTATTTATTTTTTACCCTGTAAGGAAATGTACCTTTACTCACAATAGCCCTTTGTGCAGAAGACAGGCAAATATTATTGACAATTGTAAGCCATGACATGACCATGATGCATGCAACAATACTGGAGTCATGCTTTCATTTTTATCCTATTTCATGTCTCTCTCTGTTCTGTTCTTATCTTTTCTTTTCTCTGCTGTGCTTTTTATGCTCAGTTTCGACTTTTCAGACTTAATAGATTGGGCTTAACTTTCACTGATTTTATCTTATGTAATTCTGAGACATAAATGTTGAAGTTCTTGCTCTTACTTGCGATGTGAGAGAGACACGATTAAATAAAACTGGTGATTAGAACATGAACAAAGCAAACTGAATTATTTGAATAATATGCAAATTACTATTAGTCTGAGAGAGGTTTTAATATGACTCAGCTGTTGACAGAATTATAGGTTAACAGATTAGTGTTTAGTTTAGTGTTTACAAATCTGTGAATTTGCATAATATACGGGGGATGTCAAAATGTACATCATCTTCACATGGAAGAACAGAGAAGATGTTAGCATTTAGCATTTTCAGATTTACAGATGGAGGATGTTTTTCAAAACATTGCAAGCTATTGCACATTTTTATCCATCCCCATGATCAAATATCACATTGTAATTAGAAATTGCATTTAAAAAATAAAAATAAAAAATAAACAATGCATTTTATTATCTCCTCATTCCCCGCAGTCTGATTCTCCAGAGGAAGAGGAGCTCCGGTCAACCCTTAACAGCCTCAGTGCCGAGCTCCACAAGCTGGATGACATCCACTGGATCTGTCCTCTCATGCAATGCTCCGAGGAGGTGAGCAGGGATGCAGTCTGTGTTCGTATGTGTGTTGGGAGTAACGGGTTACAAAAGTAACACAATTACAGTAATTTATTCCTTTTTGCTGTAACGCAGTAATATAACGGATTACTAATACAATTTCAGGAATATTATACCCGTTACAATGTCAGAAACGCAAGTTACAATGCATTTTAACCCGAGATTTAGTGTTTTTTTTTTTTTTAAGAATTCATCAAAACCACGAAACATTTCAGCACCGAAAAAAAAGTCTGAGTGTTATTTCCTGTTGCTGGAATTTGGTGGTTGAAATGCCTGCAGAGACAGATATATTTGCGAGATAAACATTATTTTCAGGAGTTATTGTGCTGCGTTGAAGCGAGGTGCTGTCCCGTCACTGTTTAAACGGTTAGAACCAGACACGGTAGGCTCTGGACAACATCTGTGTCCCAACAGGTAATACGTCAGCGCGGACAGCCGTGTGTCCGAGCAGCTGACAGATATAAACATGTCGGGAATTAATGTTAAGGCTTGCTACGTGTAAATATTAGCATTATGCCTTCATTTTATCAGCAGTGGAAAGTAACTATACCTTACTTCAAAACAATTATAAGTACTTTTAATTGAGTATTTTAATTTTCTCCTACTTTATACGTTTTACTTCACTATTTCTTTTAAAGATTTAGTTACTTTGCAGATTCAGATTAACAATACAAAATATTATGAATAAACTATGACGTATTAAAGTGGATAAAGATGAGACTTTGTTGATCCCGTGGTGAAATTCACAAGCTACCTGCCAAGTGATACTACCGCTGTTATTTTGGTGAAAGTAACGCAAAAGTAGTGTAAAGCATTACAATTCAGAGACAGTAATATTGTAATATAACTAATTACTCTCAAATGACAGTCACTAGTAATTTCTAATGTATTACATTTGGGAAGTAACTTGCCCAAAACTGTGTGTGTGTGTGTGTGTGTGTGTGTGTGTGTGTGTGTGTGTGTGTGTGTGTGTGTGTGTGTGTGTGTGTGTGTGTGTGTGTGTGTGTGTGTGTGTGTGTGTGTGTGTGTGTGTGTGTGTGTGTGTGTGTGTGTGTGTGTGTGTGTGTGTGTGTCCATTGCATTATCACAGTCTGTCCAACAACCTACCAAGTGCAGTTGCTCAGTTCAGACTAGTTCGCAGCCCACCTGCGTAGAATAGAATATCTCTTGGTGCATTTCCATATGCCCAATGATGTGCGCTTCTTCTTTTAGGACTCAGTGAGAGGCAGCAATAAGAGCAGCAGCAGTATAAAGCTGAAGCTCATACCCAAGGTGAAGAAGGAGAGAGAGAAGCTCCACAAGCAGAAGTCCAACAGCTCTCTCTCAGGTAAGAGATCAGGAAAGAGCTTCAGTCCCACAACATCAGATATGCAGTCATGCTACAGAATGCAAACCATATTAGTTCCCTTTGTCTAGAAGAAGAAACTACAGTTTGGTTTAGGGATGTCCCTAACCGATCTTCAGGATTGGGATAAGGACGGATCCAGACATTTGTTGATAGATTGGTAACAGCTATATACTGATATAGATATGCCGGCTGTCAAAAACTCCTCATTGTGTTCTGCAATCATGCCTCAGAGTGACAGTATGCAAACCATATAAATTAATTTAGTTAAGAGCGACTACATTACAGCTCAGGATGATCCTGAGACAATCTACGGAATCAGGATAAGGCCCCTTCCAGGCATTTATTTAGTTTATAAAAACTCCTCCTATTAGTTCTCTTTGTCTAGAACGAGAAACTAGAGTTCAGCGAAGGGATGTCCTGATCCAATTTTCAATCCGGGATCACAGCCGATCCAGGCATTTGTGATGGATAGTCGGTTCTGTAGAGCCTGATCCATTTACGATCCTATGTTTGTTTGCTCTGGTTATGACAGCTGTTGAAAACTCCCAATTGTATTGTACAATAATGCTTCAGAGTTGCCTTGAGAATGAAAAACAACAGTTCAATTTAGGATGTTCTGAGCTGGGATCGCAATCAGGCCCGATCCAGGCATCCGTTGATGGATTGGCTACAGCTACAGTACAAAAATAAGCTGTTTTCTCTGGGTACATGAAAAACTAAAGAGCTGATATACTAAACTACATTTGCAGCATCTCTATCATCTTTTCTTTTGCATATTGGTCAGAATATTATGACCAATATGCAAAAGAAAAGATGATGCACAATTTGATGCACAATTTGTCATTTACATTTTTACTTTCTTTCCCGCAGGAAATTGGGAAATCAGAGGTGGGACTGGAGAGGCAGACTCCTCGGGCAATTGAAGTCCTGCATGAGGTGCTTAATACCGACCCCCTCATTACCCTGACAGCCAGGGGTGAGGAGCACCCCTCCTGTTCTCCTCTCCTCCAACCGTGATACCCAGTGGCCTGACAGAGGTGTGAGGAAGAAAAGGAAATCTTTCCAACGTTTATGCTATTTCCTCCCTGCTTCTTTGTCCTCCATTTTGCAGGGGGGACTTTTGTTCTATTTCTTGTTTTCTGTTGTTGAAGGGGCCTGGCTTTGCATTGCATTGCTTCACCACTGGGGTTCTGCTTTTGGTTCTGTTTACCCGCTTGAGTTTGGAAGTCACCGTGGCCAGCAGCGAATCAAACAAAGGACAAGGGAGGCGTGGAACGAAAATGTTCTTGCAGATGTTTATTTTATTTTTTTTTTTTTGGACAAAGAAATGTGTTTACGTGGTGCACTCCTTGCATGTCGAGTGCAGCCATATTATTTCATCATTAGTTGTTACACTCTTTTAATTATTTTCTCTCTAACTTCAATTTTATTATAATTTTATTTCTGAACTTATGAACAGCCATTTAGACTTTGATTTTTTTCTCCAGACTTTTTGAGGAGTATTTATTTCTTGTTGCTACTGCCATGAGAACTCAAAGGGCAACAAAATGAACAAATCAAAATATCTCAACTTTATTGTCTACTGAACTTGAGAATATCTTAAATGTGCAAAAAATGTACTGAGGAATGTACTTGTGTGGACTTGTATTAACCTGTGAATAATGTTAAATGATAAATCATATAAGGTTTCACAAAGGTTCTACTGTGGTGGTTCTAAAGCGGTTCTTAATGGGCTGTTGTCTGACTTGTGTGATCCGAGGCTATGCTTTATGATGAGTCATTTCATCTGGAATTCAACCTTTTGGAAAGATCTGACTGAGGGATTAAAGTACGGACATCAATCAATTATCAAGGTCTAACATTTGACTCGTGGGAGTCAAAAAAATTCATCCCACTGATTTTAAGAACCAATAGGAGGTACAGCACCAGATGAAGTGACTCATTAAGTCTTTTTTGGCAGTGTATGGTGAAGGTGTTTACAGAAGGAGGAAGCATCAAGGACACATCAACAAAACATTACAGCCACTCAGTATATTACTCCTACTTTGCCATACTACTGATTGTATATGTAATATAAGAATAAGGGTCAGTGGATATTTGGTTTTTGCCTCGTCTGTGAAAAGCTATTGTTACATTATTATTATTGCAAATATATTATCTATTTTTTTGTATATCTTATTTTCCCAATGGTAACCTGTGAAACTGTCCTGGCTTTGCTGCTTCCCCCTTTGACAAACTCTTTGGCCAAAGTGCATATAATCAAAGTCAATTAATGCTGTTCTGTGTGTCCCTGCATGCATGCATACTTAGCCTTCCTTCGCCTCACAGTGTTAGGCAGCAGTTGCCTCAAAATAGTGAGTTGCAGCTTGTTTGTACCGACCAGCAGCATTTGTGGATTTTTATTTGTTTTAACTTGCTTGACTCACCATTTAGTCTAGGTTGTACTGCAAGAGGACGTTTATTTAGCCAAAACACTTAAATGTCTGCCAATACTTTACGGTGTAGTCCAGTCTTCAAGAGAGTGCATTGATTTACACCGACAGGGTTCTCCAAGCCGGTATAACAACAAGATTTCATATATCTTGAGCACGTGACACTATCGTGGATTCATGTGCTGCTGTTAGGCAACTTCTATCAAGGTTTACATTAATGTTTTTGAAAGGAATGGTTTAGACATTTTAGAGGAAATTTGCTGTTACTGCAAAATAGATGGGAAAATGTATGTCTTCTTCATCTCTATGCAATCAGTAAAAAAGAGAAAGCTCCCAGATGTGCTTAACATACTTAAAAAGGACAAAAGTCATGTGTTATTTACACATAGCTTATTATCTAGCAAATTAGTTCCCAAATGTGTAATCCAATTAGTTGTTAAACAGCATTTTCTTTTACTAAAGGTGTTAAATGTACACATACAGTAAATAAGAGGAATAAATACATAACTCTGATAGCCCTTAGCTAGCTGTTTCTTCTGCTGTGTTTAGGCATAAGCTAGGCTAAAGTGATGAAGCTAACTCCCTATTGACTGAACAGAGGTGAATTTTGACATATTTCTTCTGCATTAATGTAAATTTCTTTAAATGTCTAGTATTACTACTAAGTTTTAATTGCCAGGATGTAATAAAGAAGCACTAGTCAAGAATAAACATGAGTCAAATACTAGCTACAAATGTCCCATAGGTGGAGTTAACCATAGGAAAGTGTTTATTTTCATGATAGACCACTTGCCTAAAGTTGATTTGTTGTGATGCAACTCTACCACTTTCAAAACTACAAAAAAGGGACATAACAATGTTAAGACACTGACTCGCGTCTAATCAAGGCAAACTAAGTGTTTTTCAAGCTTTTACTTGGATATTACATCCACATACGAGGCTGTAAACTGGTAATGGATCATTTCTGTTCTTTTTTTTACCAATAATGTAAAGGGTTAGTTCTTGATTTTCTCTGTTATTTAAAAATGTTTTTCATGAAAAATAACCCAAACTAACTCCTGATAGGACAGAGTTACTGTGAGGCGTTGTAGATGTTCAGCTCTGGTAGAATTGTGCTACTGTATCCATAGTGTGCCAGCTATACGCTCTACACCTTAGAGGCTTAAGTGGTGTCGTGCCAAGTTTGTACTGAGTTCAGTGGGCTATGAGACATACAAGGTGTGTGTGAGAGTGTGTGAGCTTCAGATGCGGAAGTTGTATGTTGTACATTTCAAAGTTTACTGTATCTTGCCTTGCACTTTACGAAGAAGCAAACTTAATGGGGAAAAAAAGACATTTGTGTGCATGTGTGCGTGTGTGTGTGTGTGTGTGTGTGTGTGTGTGTGTGTGTGTGTGTTGAAGATTTAAAGTGTTTACGAGTATTGTTTTTTTTAATTGATTTGTTGACAAATCTTTTATTTATGATAAATGTATACGGACAAGTGTGTTGATAAAATGTATATATCTAACTAAACGTAAAAGAATGATAAATGTATAGAGATGTATACACGTTTATTACATCAGTGGTTGTACAATTACTCCCACAGCAGCTTGAGATCTCCCAATTAACGTCAATGTTATTACATGTGATTATGTGTCATTCCACTGCCATAGCAATGCCATTGAAATGTCTTTCCAATGTTACACCAATTGGTATTGAAATAGTATTCTCCAAATGTAACCAAGGTAAGGTTATTCTAACTTTAAGCCAAAGTTATTTGAATTCTCTAGTGTTATTAAAGACTACTAATGAATCGATTAACACAAAAAGAGATGTCCTATTCAGCCTGTTAAACCATGTTTAACCAACATTTGGGTGAACTTTCTGTGTATAATTTAGAAAACTTTAAAACTGTAACATCTATTGAGAAAATCTACTTTATGCTTTAATTTGCATTTGTTGTGCTAAAAACGAACACAAAGATGTGTCCAGTTACGGAACACACATTTGTGGAAGCTATTTCTGGGATAAGAATAACTAGTTGCCTATATTTCATGGTCTTTTAACCAAGGATTTCATAGTTTTTCTTTTAAAGCATAATTTTTTTGTTATTTTGTATGAGTGTCATTTTTTTTTTTCATACAGCAAAAATGTCATTTTTTTACTGAAACTCTTCCAAAGAGTTGCATGGAGCGGAGAAAATGAAATCAACCCCCAGGTTACAAACCCCCACCATGTTTGTGCAACAGTATTCCATGGACATTTGTGAACGCACCACCTGATCTGAACAGCCAAAATATTTAAGACTGTGTGCGCAGTGCTGGAAGCCAGACTAGATGTTGCACGACCTTGTACGTTGCGAGGTGTTTTATTGTGTTATCGTGTGCAGTGTGTAACAAAGAAAAAGTCAGCGCAACCCTTTGGACATTAAATTAATTATTGAAGTGTGAAGCTGGTGTCCTTTGGTGTTAATGTGTTGATGATGATGAGAAAATCCAGTTTCAGGGTACATTTAACTCTTAAAGGTACGGTCACAATACACTTCCGAAATTGCCCCGACGCAATTTGAACAAATATTTGCAGGATGGAAATGTAAAGTGACCGTACCTTTTGTAAATTTGTTCCTACTTCCCTATTACCTATTGCACTTCAGTTTTGGTTTACCTTGCAAATGGAGAGAAAAGTAAAGGCCTTGCTTCAAACCAACTATGTCCCACAATGTGTCATTTGTCCAAATCTAAAGGTAAAATGATTATAGCTCTTCTCTATTGCCTGCACTCCAATTCTTACTTACTATACTGCCTCTTCAGTCTCTCTCAAAGAGAATCTATTTTGTCTTTTGCCAATCTATATAGTCTCGATCTATGAACCGTACAATCGTGCTTTTCGGCTACTTTACGTACAAAGGCATACCTTGTCAGCGGTGGTGGGAGAAGTATTCAGATCCATAAACAAAAATATCAATGCCACACTGTACTGTATTAAATAATCCACTACAAGTAAAAGTCCTGTATCCCAAACTTTACTTAAGTAAAAGTATTCTCAGCAAAACGTACGTAAATTATCAAAAGTGAAAGTGCAGTGAAGTGTTCTTTAGTTTAATCAACAGCAATGCACCACATTCTATAAGGTCATTGTGTGTTTGTAGCTTTGTTGTCCTGTAATAACCACGTATCTCTAAAATGTCAACTTTTCTTTTTGACAGAAAAACAGCCGTGTTTTCAGCTTTGTGACCATGCATGTTCCAGCTGATCCAAGAAGGTCTTTAAATATTGTATTTAGCTTTAATAGTAGGATCATTTCCTCCACACAAATGAACACTTCATCCTTCAGTTTATCAAAGAAATTCACATTAAAATTCAACACAAATCTGGAGATATATGGTTTTCACTGGACAGGAAAGGTTTAAAAAATTATAATCTCAGCAACTAAAGCTGTCAGACAAATATAGTGGAGTAAAAAGTGTAATATTTACATCTGAGATGTAGTGGAGTAGAAGTATTAAGTATCAGAAAATATATACACTCAGGTAACATTTTGAGGTACTTTACTTAAGTATTGTACTTGAGTAAATGTACTTAGTTACATTCCATTTACATTTTTGTCAGTTGTACACAAAAAAATGACCAGTAGATGGATCTTTGCTATCATCGTGTTTAATCCGATGCACCACTAGAAATCAAAACTTACACATCAAGACTCCCGTTAATCCGCCAAGTATAAATCAGCCTTTAAATGACCCTACAAGCACTTAATTTGAAGCAAACTGAGGTGTTACAATCTCAACCTATGGTTTTCTGACAGAACAACAGTGGTTGTTACACCACATACTGTATCCTCTATTAACCTTTCTTTGCCTGTAGTAAAACTGGTCAGTGATTAATACAGTGTAGGTTGTGGTTGTAGATAAACAATAGGCTTGCATTAATGAAAACCATGCCTGGAAAAATCAATTTCAGCATGACTCATAAGCTAAAGGCTAACTGTTTAGTTTGATTTGTTTACCGCTGCAGCCGATAACACCAGTGGATACTCAAATGACTCATTAGGCTTTTAAATGTATCATTGATCTTGATGTTTCTGTGTAAAAGGCAGGGGACGTGTGATGGATAACAGGTCTTTTTAGCGTTGATCCAGCCATTTATCGCTGTTGATTTTTTTGTTGGTTGTAGACAGACGTACAAAAAGACAGATATTTAGACATAGGAACTTTCTTAGTCTTTATTTCTTGTGTTGAAGTTGTATCCCGTTGAATAAATTCACATTTCAAAAGGAAACAAATCATATTTGAAGCATTATAATTAATATATATATATATATATATATATATATATATATATATATATATATATATATATTAATTTATTTATATATATATATATATATATATATATATATATATATATATATATATATATATGATTTTTTTTTCCCCCAACATAGTATACTATGACTTTTTGACATAATATACTAGGATTTTTTTCGGCATACTATACTGTCACTTTTATCACATTTTTGACATACTATACTACTTTTTTCAACATACTATACTATGACTTTTTAGACATACTGTAATATGATGTTTATGACTTTTTCGACGTACTGCGACTTTTTTTTAAATACTATACTATGGCTCTTTTATGATTTTTTTCGAAATACTATGCCTTATTTCAACATACTGAACTATGAGTTTTTATGACTTTTTTTCGACATACTATACTATGACTTTTTTCGACATACTATACTATGACTTTTTATGACTTTTTTTCGACATACTATACTATGACTTTTTGTGATTGCTTTAGACATGCTATAGTATGACTTTTTATGGTTTTTCGACATACTATACTATGACTTTTTATGACTTTTTTTCGACATACTATACTATGAATTTTTGTGATTTCTTTAGACAGCATGTCTAAAGAAATCACTATGACTTTTTATGGTTTTTCGACATACTATAGTATGACTTTTTTCGACATACTATACTATGACTTCTTATGACTTTTTTTTGGACATGCTATACTATGACTTTTTTCGATATGCTATACTATGATTTTTTTGGATTCATTTCGACATACTGTACTATGACTTTTCTTGATATTTTCGACATACTATACTATGACGTTTTATGACTTTTTCAGCATATATCTATGATTTTTTGTGATATTTTTTTTCGACATACTATACTATGACTTTTTGTGACTTTTTTTACATACTGTACTATGACTTTTTTCAACATACTATACTATGACATACTATACTAGGACTTTTATCGACATGCTATACTATAACTTTTTTCGACATGCTATACTATGTCATTCTATGATTTTTTTTGACATACTATGCTATGACTTTTTATGACTTTTTCGACATGCTATACTATGACATTTTTCGACATGCTATACTATGACATTTTATGATTTTTTTGAGATGCTATGCTATGACTTTTTATGACTTTTTTTCGACATACTATGCTATGACTTTTTTTGACATACTATGCTTTGACATGCTATACTATGACTTTATTTTACATACTATACCATGACTTTTTTCGACATACTATACTATGACTTTTTTCGACATGCTACACTATGATTTTTTGGGATTTATTTTGACATACTATACTATGACTTTTTATGACTTTTTTTTCGACATACTATACTATGACTTGTTTTCAACATGCTATAGTATGACTTTTTATGACCTTTTTTTTGACATACTATGCCATGACTGTTTTTCGACGTACTATACTATCAATTCGATTCAATTCAATTCAATTCAATTCAGTTCAGTTTAATTCAATTCAATTCAATTCAATTCACTTTATTCATCCACAAGGGGCAATTAAATGACACAAAGAGCAGCATATTCCACCACATACAGTACATCATCAATAAGGGACAGCCCCGGGGACAAAGGTCACCTTCCTCCTCTGGGTCTTACAGCCTTGACATCGGAGTCTTCGCCTTGAGGGGAGCCACTCAAACATCGAAAACATGACATTTGATGCATCACGACGGATCCTACAGGCAGTCTTCAAGGTCTGCTGTTCACAGACTACTATGACTTTTTATGTTTTTTTGACACACTATAGTATGCCTTTTTTTCGACGTACACACTATGACTTTTTCAATATGCTATACTATGTTTTTTTTTTCCGACATACTATACTATGACTTTTTGTGATTCCTTTAGACATGCTATACTATGACTTTGTATGATTTTTTTGACATACTATGGTATGACTTTTTTCGACATGCTATACTATGACTTTTTATGATTTTTTTGACATATGCCATGACTGTTTTTGGGCCTACTATACTATCAATTCAATTCAATTCAATTCAATTCAATTCAAATCAATTCAGTTCAGTTTAATTCAATTCAATTCAATTCACTTTATTCATTCCCAAGGGGCAATTAAATGATACAAAGAGCGGCATATTCCACCACATACAGTACATCATCAATAAGGGACAGCCCCGGGGACAAAGGTCACCTTCCTCCTCTGGGTCATACAGCCTTGACATCGGAGTCTTCGCCTTGAGGGGAGCCACTCAAACATCGAAAACATGACATGTGATGCATCACGACGGATCCTACAGGCAGTCTTCAAGGTCTGCTGTTCACAGACTACTATGACTTTTTATGACTTTTTTTTTTACTATACTATACTACTACGACTTTTTTTGTTTTTTGACATACTATACTATCACTTTTTCGACATACTATGCTATGACATACTATACTATGACATACTATACTTTGACTTTTATCGACATGCTATACTATAACTTTTTATGATTTTTTTCGATATGCTATACTATGACATTTTATGATTTTTTTGACATACTATACGATAACTTTTTGACTTTTTTTTTTACATGCTGTACTATGACATTTTATGATTTTTTTTTTTTTTATACTATGCTATGACTTTATTCGACATACTATACTATGACTTTTTTCGACATACTATACTATGACTTTTTTTGACATGCTATACTATGACTTTTTGGGATTTATTTCGACATTCTATACCATGACTTTTTATGACTTTTATTCAACATACTATACTATGACTTTTTTTGACATGCTATACTGTAACTTTTTGTGATTTTTTTTTATTCATACTACACTATGACTTTTTTCGACATGCTATACTATGACTTTTTGGGATTTATTTCGACATTCTATACCATGACTTTTTAGGACTTTTATTCAACATACTATACTATGACTTTTTTTGACATGCTATTCTGTAACTTTTTGTGATTTTTTTCGACATACTACACTATGACTTTTTTCGACATGCTATACTATGACTTTTTGGGATTTATTTCGACATTCTATACCATGACTTTTTAGGACTTTTATTCAACATACTATACTATGACTTTTTTTGACATGCTATACTATGACTTTTTGTGATTTTTTTCAACATACTACACTATGACTTTTTTTGGCATGCTATACTCTGACTTTTTATGACTTTTTTTTCGACATACTATACTATGACTTTTTATGACTTTTTTTGACATACTATGCCATGACTGTTTTTCCACCTACTATACTATCAATTCAATTCAATTCAATTCAATTCAGTTCAATTCAGTTCAGTTTAATTCAATTCAATTCAATTCACTTTATTCATCCACAAGGGGCAATTAAATGACACAAAGAGCAGCATATTCCACCACATACAGTACATCATCAATAAGGGACAGCCCCGGGGACAAAGGTCACCTTCCTCCTTTGGGTCATACAGCCTTGACATCGGAGTCTTCGCCTTGAGGGGAGCCACTCAAACATCGAAAACATGACATGTGATGCATCACGACGGATCCTACAGGCAGTCTTCAAGGTCTGCTGTTTGCAGACTACTATGACTTTTTATGACTTTTTTTTTGACATACTATACTATGACTTTTTGTGATTTCTTCAGACATGCTATATTGTGACTTTTTATGTTTTTTTGACATACTATGACTTTTTAAGACTTTTTTTCGACATGCTATGCTATGACTTTTTTCGACATGCTATACTATGACTTTTTTGACATGCTATACTATGATTTTGTATGCTTTTTTTTGACATACTATGCTATGACATGCTATACTATGATTTTTTTCGACGTACTTTACTATGACATACTATACTTTGACTTTTATTGACATGCTATACTATAACTTTTTATGACTTTTTTTGACAAATTATACTATGACATACTATACTATGCCTTTTTTTGACATGCTATACTATGACTTTGTATGATTTTTTTGACATGCTATACTATGACTTTATTCGACATACTATACTATGACTTTTTGGGATTTATTTCGACATACTATACCATGACTTTTTATGACTTTTATTCAACATACTATACTGTGACTTTTTTTGACATGCTATACTGTAACTTTTTGTGATTTTTTTCGACAAACTATACTATGACTTTTTTCGACTTACTATGCTATGACTTTTTTTGACAAGCTATACTATGACTTTTTGTGATTTTTTTGACATACTACACTATGACTTTTTTCGGCATGCTATACTCTGACTTTTTTAGACTTTTTTTTCGACATACTATACTATGACTTTTTTTCGACATGCTATACAATGACTTTTTATGAGTTTTTTGACATACTATGCCATGACTGTTTTTCGACCTACTATACTATCAATTCAATTCAATTCAATTCAATTCACTTTTTTCATCCCCAAGGGGCAATTAAATGACACAAAGAGCAGCATATTCCACCACATACATTACATCATCAATAAGGGACAGCCCCGGGGACAAAGGTCACCTTCCTCCTCTGGGTCATACAGCCTTGACATCGGAGTCTTCGCCTTGAGAGGAGCCACTCAAACATCGAAAACATGACATTTGATGCATCATGATGGATCCTAGAGGCAGTCTTCAAGGTCTGCTGTTCGCAGACTACTATGACTTTTTATGCCTTTTTTTTTGACATACTATACTATGACTTTTTGTGATTTCTTCAGACATGCTATGCTGTGACTTTTTATGTTTTTTTGACATACTATGACTTTTTTTCAACGTACTATACTATGACATACTATACTATGACTTTTATCGCCATGCTATACTATGACTTTTTATGACTTTTTTTCGACATGCTATACTATGACTTTTTTCGGCATGCTATACTATGACTTTTTTTGACATGCTATACTATGACTTTTTGTGATTTCTTCAGACATGCTATATTGTGACTTTTTATGTTTTTTTGACATACTATGACTTTTTAAGACTTTTTTTCGACATGCTATGCTATGACTTTTTTCGACATGCTATACTATGACTTTTTTGACATGCTATACTATGATTTCGTATGCTTTTTTTGACATACTATGCTATGACATGCTATACTATGATTTTTTTCGACGTACTTTACTATGACATACTATACTTTGACTTTTATTGACATGCTATACTATAACTTTTTATGACTTTTTTTGACAAATTATACTATGACATACTATACTATGCCTTTTTTTGACATGCTATACTATGACTTTGTATGATTTTTTTGACATGCTATACTATGACTTTATTCGACATACTATACTATGACTTTTTGGGATTTATTTCGACATACTATACCATGACTTTTTATGACTTTTATTCAACATACTATACTGTGACTTTTTTTGACATGCTATACTGTCACTTTTTGTGATTTTTTTCGACAAACTATACTATGACTTTTTTCGACTTACTATGCTATGACTTTTTTTGACAAGCTATACTATGACTTTTTGTGATTTTTTTGACATACTACACTATGACTTTTTTCGGCATGCTATACTCTGACTTTTTTAGACTTTTTTTTCGACATACTATACTATGACTTTTTTTCGACATGCTATACAATGACTTTTTATGAGTTTTTTGACATACTATGCCATGACTGTTTTTCGACCTACTATACTATCAATTCAATTCAATTCAATTCACTTTTTTCATCCCCAAGGGGCAATTAAATGACACAAAGAGCAGCATATTCCACCACATACATTACATCATCAATAAGGGACAGCCCCGGGGACAAAGGTCACCTTCCTCCTCTGGGTCATACAGCCTTGACATCGGAGTCTTCGCCTTGAGAGGAGCCACTCAAACATCGAAAACATGACATTTGATGCATCATGATGGATCCTAGAGGCAGTCTTCAAGGTCTGCTGTTCGCAGACTACTATGACTTTTTATGCCTTTTTTTTTGACATACTATACTATGACTTTTTGTGATTTCTTCAGACATGCTATGCTGTGACTTTTTATGTTTTTTTGACATACTATGACTTTTTTTCAACGTACTATACTATGACATACTATACTATGACTTTTATCGCCATGCTATACTATGACTTTTTATGACTTTTTTTCGACATGCTATACTATGACTTTTTTCGGCATGCTATACTATGACTTTTTTTGACATGCTATACTATGATTTCGTATGATTTTTTTGACATACTATGCTATGACATGCTATACTATGACTTTATTCGACAAACTATACAATAACTTTTTTCGACATGCTATACTATGATTTTTTGGTATTTATTTCAACATACTATACTATGACTTTTTATGACTTTCATTTGACATACTATACTATGACTTTTTTCGACATGCTACACTATGATTTTTTGGGATTTATTTTGACATACTATACTATCACTTTTTTCGACAAACTATACAATGAATTTTTTCGACATGCTATACTATGATTTTTTGGGATTTATTTCGACATACTATACTATGACTTTTTATGACTTTTATTCGACATACTATACTATGACTTTTTTCGACATGCTATACTATGACTTTTTGTGACTTTTTTTACATACTGTACTATGACTTTTTTCAACATACTATACTATGACATACTATACTAGGACTTTTATCGACATGCTATACTATAACTTTTTTCGACATGCTATACTATGTCATTCTATGATTTTTTTTGACATACTATGCTATGACTTTTTATGACTTTTTCGACATGCTATACTATGACATTTTTCGACATGCTATACTATGACATTTTATGATTTTTTTGAGATGCTATGCTATGACTTTTTATGACTTTTTTTCGACATACTATGCTATGACTTTTTTTGACATACTATGCTTTGACATGCTATACTATGACTTTATTTTACATACTATACCATGACTTTTTTCGACATACTATACTATGACTTTTTTTGACATGCTACACTATGATTTTTTGGGATTTATTTTGACATACTATACTATGACTTTTTATGACTTTTTTTTCGACATACTATACTATGACTTGTTTTCAACATGCTATAGTATGACTTTTTATGACCTTTTTTTTGACATACTATGCCATGACTGTTTTTCGACGTACTATACTATCAATTCGATTCAATTCAATTCAATTCAATTCAATTCAGTTTAATTCAATTCAATTCAATTCAATTCACTTTATTCATCCCCAAGGGGCAATTAATTGACACAAAGAGCAGCATATTCCACCACATACAGTACATCATCAATAAGGGACAGCCCTGGGGACAAAGGTCACCTTCCTCCTCTGGGTCTTACAGCCTTGACATCGGAGTCTTCGCCTTGAGGGGAGCCACTCAAACATCGAAAACATGACATTTGATGCATCATGATGGATCCTACAGGCAGTCTTCAAGGTCTGCTGTTCACAGACTACTATGACTTTTTATGTTTTTTTGACACACTATAGTATGCCTTTTTTTCGACGTACACACTATGACTTTTTCAATATGCTATACTATGTTTTTTTTTCGACATACTATACTATGACTTTTTGTGATTCCTTTAGACATGCTATACTATGACTTTGTATGATTTTTTTGACATACTATGGTATGACTTTTTTCGACATGCTATACTATGACTTTTTATGATTTTTTTGACATATGCCATGACTGTTTTTGGGCCTACTATACTATCAATTCAATTCAATTCAATTCAATTCAAATCAATTCAGTTCAGTTTAATTCAATTCAATTCAATTCACTTTATTCATTCCCAAGGGGCAATTAAATGATACAAAGAGCGGCATATTCCACCACATACAGTACATCATCAATAAGGGACAGCCCTGGGGACAAAGGTCACCTTCCTCCTCTGGGTCATACAGCCTTGACATCGGAGTCTTCGCCTTGAGGGGAGCCACTCAAACATCGAAAACATGACATGTGATGCATCACGACGGATCCTACAGGCAGTCTTCAAGGTCTGCTGTTCACAGACTACTATGACTTTTTATGACTTTTTTTTTGACATACTATACTACGACTTTTTATGTTTTTTTGACATACTATACTATCACTTTTTCGACATACTATGCTATGACATACTATACTCTGACATACTATACTTTGACTTTTATCGACATGCTATACTATAACTTTTTATGATTTTTTTCGATATGCTATACTATGACATTTTATGATTTTTTTGACATACTATACGATAACTTTTTGACTTTTTTCGACATGCTATACTATGACATTTTATGATTTTTTTGACATACTATGCTATGACTTTATTCGACATACTATACTATGACTTTTTTTGACATGCTATACTATGACTTTTTGGGATTTATTTCGACATTCTATACCATGACTTTTTATGACTTTTATTCAACATACTATACTATGACTTTTTTTGACATGCTATACTGTAACTTTTTGTGATTTTTTTCGACATACTACACTATGACTTTTTTCGACATGCTATACTATGACTTTTTGGGATTTATTTCGACATTCTATACCATGACTTTTTAGGACTTTTATTCAACATACTATACTATGACTTTTTTTGACATGCTATACTATGACTTTTTGTGATTTTTTTCAACATACTACACTATGACTTTTTTTGGCATGCTATACTCTGACTTTTTATGACTTTTTTTTCGACATACTATACTATGACTTTTTATGATTTTTTTGACATACTATGCCATGACTGTTTTTCCACCTACTATACTATCAATTCAATTCAATTCAATTCAATTCAGTTCAATTCAGTTCAGTTTAATTCAATTCAATTCACTTTATTCATCCACAAGGGGCAATTAAATGACACAAAGAGCAGCATATTCCACCACATACAGTACATCATCAATAAGGGACAGCCCCGGGGACAAAGGTCACCTTCCTCCTTTGGGTCATACAGCCTTGACATCGGAGTCTTCGCCTTGAGAGGAGCCACTCAAACATCGAAAACATGACATTTGATGCATCACAACGGATCCTAGAGGCAGTCTTCAAGGTCTGCTGTTTGCAGACTACTATGACTTTTTATGACTTTTTTTTTGACATACTATACTATGACTTTTTGTGATTTCTTCAGACATGCTATATTGTGACTTTTTATGTTTTTTTGACATACTATGACTTTTTAAGACTTTTTTTTGACATGCTATGCTATGACTTTTTTCGACATGCTATACTATGACTTTTTTGACATGCTATACTATGATTTTGTATGCTTTTTTTGACATACTATGCTATGACATGCTATACTATGATTTTTTTCGACGTACTTTACTATGACATACTATACTTTGACTTTTATTGACATGCTATACTATAACTTTTTATGACTTTTTTTGACAAATTATACTATGACATACTATACTATGCCTTTTTTTGACATGCTATACTATGACTTTGTATGATTTTTTTGACATGCTATACTATGACTTTATTCAACATACTATACTATGACTTTTTGGGATTTATTTCGACATACTATACCATGACTTTTTATGACTTTTATTCAACATACTATACTGTGACTTTTTTTGACATGCTATACTGTAACTTTTTGTGATTTTTTTCGACAAACTATACTATGACTTTTTTCGACTTACTATGCTATGACTTTTTTTGACAAGCTATACTATGACTTTTTGTGATTTTTTTGACATACTACACTATGACTTTTTTCGGCATGCTATACTCTGACTTTTTTAGACTTTTTTTTCGACATACTATACTATGACTTTTTTTCGACATGCTATACAATGACTTTTTATGAGTTTTTTGACATACTATGCCATGACTGTTTTTCGACCTACTATACTATCAATTCAATTCAATTCAATTCAATTCACTTTTTTCATCCCCAAGGGGCAATTAAATGACACAAAGAGCAGCATATTCCACCACATACATTACATCATCAATAAGGGACAGCCCCGGGTACAAAGGTCACCTTCTTCCTCTGGGTCATACAGCCTTGACATCGGAGTCTTCGCCTTGAGAGGAGCCACTCAAACATCGAAAACATGACATTTGATGCATCATGATGGATCCTAGAGGCAGTCTTCAAGGTCTGCTGTTCGCAGACTACTATGACTTTTATGCCTTTTTTGACATACTATACTATGACTTTTTGTGATTTCTTCAGACATGCTATGCTGTGACTTTTTATGTTTTTTTGACATATTATGACTTTTTTTCAACGTACTATACTATGACATACTATACTATGACTTTTATCGCCATGCTATACTATGACTTTTTATGACTTTTTTTTCGACATGCTATACTATGACTTTTTTTCGCATGCTATACTATGACTTTTTTGACATGCTATACTATGATTTCGTATGATTTTTTTTGACATACTATGCTATGACATGCTATACTATGACTTTATTCGACAAACTATACAATAACTTTTTTTCGACATGCTATACTATGATTTTTTTTTTGGTATATTTATTTCAACATACTATACTATGACTTTTTATGACTTTCATTTGACATACTATACTATGACTTTTTTCGACATGCTACACTATGATTTTTTGGGATTTATTTTGACATACTATACTATCACTTTTTTCGACAAACTATACAATGAATTTTTTCGACATGCTATACTATGATTTTTTGGGATTTATTTCGACATACTATACTATGACTTTTTATGACTTTTATTCGACATACTATACTATGACTTTTTTCGACATGCTATACTATGACTTTTTGGGATTTATTTCGACATACTATACCATGACTTTTTATGACTTTTATTCGACATACTATACTATGACGTTTTTTGACATGCTATACTGTAACTTTTTGTGATTTTTTTCAACATACTATACTATGACTTTTTTCGACTTACTATGCTATGACTTTTTTCGACATGCTATACTATGACTTTTTGTGATTTTTTTCGACATACTATACTATGATTTTTTTCGACTTACTATGCTATGACATACTATACTTTGACTTGTTTTGACATGCTATACTGTAACTTTTTGTGATTTTTTTCGACATACTATACTATGATTTTTTTCGACGTACTTTACTATGACATACTATACTTTGACTTTTATTGACATGCTATACTATAACTTTTTATGACTTTTTTTGACAAATTATACTATGACATACTATACTATGACTTTTTTTGACATGCTATACTATGACTTTGTATGATTTTTTTGACATGCTATACTATGACTTTATTCGACATACTATACTATGACTTTTTTTGACATACTATACTATGACTTTTTTCAACATACTATACTATGACTTTTTGGGATTTATTTTGACATACTATACCATGACTTTTTATGACTTTTATTCAACATACTATACTATGACTTTTTTTGACATGCTATACTGTAACTTTTTGTGATTTTTTTCGACAAACTATACTATGACTTTTTTCGACTTACTATGCTATGACTTTTTTTGACATGCTATACTATGACTTTTTGTGATTTTTTCGACCTACTACACTATGACTTTTTTCGGCATGCTATACTCTGACTTTTTATGACTTTTTTTTCGACATACTATACTATGACTTTTTATGGTTTTTTGACATACTATAGTATCACTTTTTCAATATGCTATACTTTTTCGACGTACTATACTATGACATACTATACTTTGACTTTTATTGACATGCTATACCATAACTTTTTATGACTTTTTTTGACATACTATACTATGACATACTATGCTATGACTTTTATCGACATGCTATACTATAACTTTTTATGATTTTTTTCGATATGCTATACTATGAATTGTTTTGACATGGTATACTATGACATTTTGTTGACATATTATACTATAACTTTTTTCGACATGCTATACTATGACATTTTATGATTTTTTTGACATACTATGCTATGACTTTTTATGACTTTTTTCGACATGCTATACTATGATTTTTTGGGATTTATTTCGACATACTATACCATGAGTTTTTATGACTTTTATTCGACATACTATACTATGACTTTTTTTGACATGCTATACTATGACTTTTTGTGATTTTTTCGACATACTACACTATGACTTTTTTCGGCATGCTATACTCTGACTTTTTTTGACTTTTTTTTCGACATGCTAAACAATGACTTTTTATGATTTTTTTGACATACTATGCCATGACTGTTTTTCGACCTACTATACTATCAATTCAATTCAATTCAATTTAATTCAATTCAGTTCAATTCAGTTCAGTTTAATTCAATTCAATTCAATTCAATTCACTTTATTCATCCACAAGGGGCAATTAAATGACACAAAGAGCAGCATATTCCACCACATACATTACATCATCAATAAGGGACAGCCCCGGGTACAAAGGTCACCTTCTTCCTCTGGGTCATACAGCCTTGACATCGGAGTCTTCGCCTTGAGGGGAGCCACTCAAACATCGAAAACATGACATTTGATGCATCATGATGGATCCTAGAGGCAGTCTTCAAGGTCTGCTGTTCGCAGACTACTATGACTTTTTATGCCTTTTTTTTTGACATACTATACTATGACTTTTTGTGATTTCTTCAGACATGCTATGCTGTGACTTTTTATGTTTTTTTGACATACTATGACTTTTTTTTGACGTACTATACTATGACATACTATACTATGACTTTTATCGGCATGCTATACTATGACTTTTTATGACTTTTTTTCGACATGCTATGCTATGACTTTTTTCGACATGCTATACTATGACTTTTTTCGACATGCTATACTATGATTTCGTATGATTTTTTTGACATACTATGCTATGACATGCTATACTATGACTTTATTCGACAAACTATACAATGACTTTTTTCGACATGCTATACTATGATTTTTTGGTATTTATTTCGACATACTATACTATGACTTTTTATGACTTTCATTTGACATACTATACTATGACTTTTTTCGACATGCTACACTATGATTTTTTGGGATTTATTTTGACATACTATATTATGACTTTTTATGACTTTTATTCGACATACTATACTATGACTTTTTTCGACATGCTATACTATGACTTTTTGGGATTTATTTCGACATACTATACCATGGCTTTTTATGACTTTTATTCGACATACTATACTATGACGTTTTTTGACATGCTATACTGTAACTTTTTGTGATTTTTTTCGACATACTATACTATGACTTTTTTTGACTTACTATGCTATGACTTTTTTCGACATGCTATACTATGACTTTTTGTGATTTCTTTCGACATACTATACTATGACTTTTTATGACTTTTTTTTCGACATACTATACTATGACTTTTTATGGTTTTTTGACATACTATAGTATCACTTTTTCAATATGCTATACTTTTTCGACGTACTATACTATGACATACTATACTTTGACTTTTATTGACATGCTATACTATAACTTTTTATGACTTTTTTTGACATACTATACTATGACATACTATACTATGACTTTTATCGACATGCTATACTATAACTTTTTATGACTTTTTTTCGATATGCTATACTATGAATTGTTTTGACATGGTATACTATGACATTTTGTTGACATATTATACTATAACTTTTTTCGACATGCTATACTATGACATTTTATGATTTTTTTGACATACTATGCTATGACTTTTTATGACTTTTTTCGACATGCTATACTATGATTTTTTGGGATTTATTTCGACATACTATACCATGAGTTTTTATGACTTTTATTCGACATACTATACTATGACTTTTTTCGGCATGCTATACTCTGACTTTTTATGACTTTTTTTTCGACATACTATACTATGACTTTTTTTCGACATGCTATACAATGACTTTTTATGATTTTTTTGACATACTATGCCATGACTGTTTTTCGACCTACTATACTGTCAATTCAATTCAATTCAATTCAATTTAATTCAATTCAGTTCAATTCAGTTCAGTTTAATTCAATTCAATTCAATTCAATTCACTTTATTCATCCCCAAGGGGCAATTAAATGACACAAAGAGCAGCATATTCCACCACATACATTACATCATCAATAAGGGACAGCCCCGGGTACAAAGGTCACCTTCCTCCTCTGGGTCATACAGCCTTGACATCGGAGTCTTCGCCTTGAGGGGAGCCACTCAAACATCGAAAACATGACATTTGATGCATCATGATGGATCCTAGAGGCAGTCTTCAAGGTCTGCTGTTCGCAGACTACTATGACTTTTTATGACTTTTTTTTTGACATACTATACTATGACTTTTTGTGATTTCTTCAGACATGCTATACTGTGACTTTTTATGTTTTTTTGACATACTATGACTTTTTTTCGACGTACTATACTATGACATTTTATGACTTTTTTTCAACATGCTATGCTATGACTTTTTTCGACATGCTATGCTATGACTTTTTTTGACATGCTATACTATGACTTTTTGTGATTTTTTCGACATACTACACTATGACTTTTTTCGGCATGCTATACTCTGACTTTTTTCGACATGCTATACTATGATTTCGTATGATTTTTTTGACATACTATGCTATGACATGCTATACTATGACTTTATTCGACAAACTATACAATGACTTTTTTCGACATGCTATACTATGATTTTTTGGTATTTATTTCGACATACTATACTATGACTTTTTATGACTTTCATTTGACATACTATACTATGACTTCTTTCGACATGCTACATTATGATTTTTCAGATTTATTTCGACATACTATACTATCACTTTTTTCGACAAACTATACTATGACTTTTTTCGACATGCTATACTATGATTTTTTGGGATTTATTTCGACATACTATACTATGACTTTTTATGACTTTTATTCGACATACTAAACTATGACTTTTTTCGACATGCTATACTATGACTTTTTGGGATTCATTTCGACATACTATACCATGACTTTTTATGACTTTTATTCGACATACTATACTATGACTTTTTGTGATTTTTTTCGACATACTATACTATGACTTTTTTCGACATACTATACTATGACTTTTTATGACTTTTTTTTTGACATACTATACTATGACTTTTTTTCAACATGCTATACTATGACTTTTTATGGTTTTTTGACATACTATAGTATCACTTTTTTTCAATATGCTATACTATAACTTTTTATGATTTTTTTCGATATGCTATACTATGAATTTTTTTGACATACTATACTATGACTTTTTATGACTTTTTTTTTGACATACTATACTATGACTTTTTTTCAATATGCTATACTATGACTTTTTATAGTTTTTTGACATACTATAGTATCACTTTTTTAATATGCTATACTTTTTCGACGTACTATACTTTGACATACTATACTTTGATTTTTATCGACATGCTATACTATAACTTTTTGTGATTTTTTTTGACATACTATACTATGACATACTATACTATGACTTTTATTGACATGCTATACTATAACTTTTTATGATTTCTTTTGACATACTATACTATAACTTTTTGACTTTTTTCGACATGCTATACTATGACATTTGATGATTTTTTTGACATACTATGCTATGACTTTTTATGACTTTTTTTCAACATACTATACTATGACTTTTTTCGACATGCTATACTATAACTTTTTATGATTTTTTTGACATGCTATACTATGACTTTATTCGACATACTATACTATGACTTTTTTCGACATACTATACTATGACTTTTTTTGACATGCTATACTGTAACTTTTTGTGATTTTTTTCAACATACTATACTATGAGTTTTTTCGACTTACTATTCTATGACTTTTTTTGACATGCTATACTATGACTTTTTTTGACATGCATACTATGATTTTTTGGGATTTATTTCGACATACTATACTATGACTTTTTATGACTTTCATTCGACATACTATACTATGACTTTTTTCGACATGCTATACTATGATTTTTTGGGGATTTATTTCGACATACTATACCATGACTTTTTATGACTTTTTTTCGACATACTATACTATGACTTTTTTTCAACATGCTATACTATGACTTTTTATGGTTTTTTGACAGTATCACTTTTTCAATATGCTATACTTTTTCGACGTACTATACTATGACATACTATACTATGACTTTTATCGACATGCTATACTATAACTTTTTATGATTTTTTTCGATATGCTATACTATGAATTTTTTTGACATACTATACTATGACTTTTTTCGACATACTATACTATGACTTTTTATGACTTTTTTTGACATACTATACTATGACTTTTTTTCAATATGCTATACTATGACTTTTTATGGTTTTTTGACATACTATAGTATCACTTTTTTAATATGCTATACTTTTTCGACGTACTATACTATGACATACTATACTTTGATTTTTATCGACATGCTATACTATAACTTTTTGTGACTTTTTTTGACATACTATACTATGACATACTATACTATGACTTTTATTGACATGCTATACTATAACTTTTTATGATTTTTTTCGATATGCTATACTATGACATTTTATTATTTTTTTGACTACTATGCTATGACTTTTTATGACTTTTTTTCGACATACTATACTATGACTTTTTTCGACATGCTATACTATGACTTTTTATGATTTTTTTGACATGCTATACTATGACTTTTTTCGACATACTATACTATGACTTTTTTCGACATACTATACTATGACTTTTTTTGACATGCTATACTGTAACTTTTTGTGATTTTTTTCGACATACTATACTATGACTTTTTTCGACATACTATACTATGACTTTTTTCGATATGCTATACTATGATTCTTTTGGATTCATTTCGACATACTGTACTATGACTTTTCTTGATATTTTCGACCTACTATACTATGACGTTTTATGACTTTTTTAGGATATATTTGTGAATTTTTGTGACTTTTATTTTTACATACTATACTATGACTTTTTTCGACATGCTATCAATTCAATTCAATTCAATTCATTTCATTTCATTTCATTTCATTTCATTTCATTTCAATTCAATTCACTTTATTCATCCCCAAGGGGCAATTCAATGACACAAAGAGCAGCATATTCCACCACATACAGTACATCATCAATAAGGGACAGCCCTGGGGACAAAGGTCACCTTCCTCCTCTGGGTCATACAGCCTTGACATCGGAGTCTTCGCCTTGAGGGGAGCCACTCAAACATCGAAAACATGACATGTGATGCATCACGACGGATCCTACAGGCAGTCTTCAAGGTCTGCTGTTCACAGACTATTATGACTTTTTATGACTTTTTTTTCGACATACTATACTATGACTTTTTTTTCGACATGCTATACTATGACTTTTTATGATTTTTTTGACATACTATGCCATGACTGTTTTTCCACCTACTATACTATCAATTCAATTCAATTCAATTCAATTCATTTCAATTCAGTTCAGTTTAATTCAATTCAATTCAATTCACTTTATTAATCCCCAAGGGGCAATCAAATGACACAAAGAGCAGCATATTCCACCACATACAGTACATCATCAATAAGGGACAGCCCCGGGGACAAAGGTCACCTTCCTCCTCTGGGTCATACAGCCTTGACATCGGAGTCTTCGCCTTGAGAGGAGCCACTCAAACATCGAAAACATGACATTTGATGCATCACGACGGATCCTAGAGGCAGTCTTCATGGTCTGCTGTTTGCAGACTACTATGACTTTTTATGACTTTTTTTTCGACATACTATACTATGACTTTTTCAATATGCTATACTATGTTTTTCTTCGACATACTATACTATGACTTTTTGTGATTCCTTTAGACATGCTATACTATGACTTTTTATGGTTTTTTGACATACTATAGTATGACTTTTTATGGTTTTAGACACACTATACTATGACTTTTTTTCGACGTACCCTATGACTTTTTATGACTTTTTTCCACATGCTATACTATGACTTTTTTTCCACATGCTATACTATGACTTTTTATACTCTTTTTTTTCGACACACTATACTATGACTTTTTTTCGACATGCTATGCTATCACTTTTTTCGACATGCTATACTATGATTTTTTTGACATACTATACCATGACTTTTTATGACTTTTTTTTCAACATACTAAAAATTCATAATATATTATGACTTTTTCCAACTTGCTATACTATGACATTTTTTCAAAAACATTTTTAAAAAGTCCATCCATCCATCTTCGTCCGCTTATCCGGTGTCGGGTCGCGGGGGGAGCAGCTCCAGCAGGGGACCCCAAACTTCCCTTTCCCGAGCAACATTAACCAGCTCCGACTGGGGATCCTGGCGTTCCCAGGCCAGGTTGGAGATATAATCCCTCCACCTAGTCCTGGGTCTTCCCCGAGGCCTCCTCCCAGCTGGACGTGCCTGGAACACCTCCCTAGGGAGGCGCAAAGGGGGCATCCTTACCAGATGCCCGAACCACCTCAACTGGCTCCTTTTCGACGCCGAAGAGCAGCGGCTCTCTCCGAGCTCCTCACGGATGACTGAGCTTCTCACCCTATCTCTAAGGGAGACGCCAGCCACCCTCCTGAGGAAACCCATTTCGCCGCTTGTACCCTGGATCTCGTTCTTTCGGTCATGACCCAGCCTTCATGACCATAGGTGAGGGTAGGAACGAAAACTGACCGGTAGATCGAGAGCTTTGCCTTCTGGCTCAGCTCTCTTTTCGTCCTGAACGGTGCGATAGATTGAATGCAATACCGCACCCGCTGCGCCGATTCTCCGACCAATCTCCCGCTCCATTGTCCCCTCACTCGCGAACAAAACCCCAAGGTACTTGAACTCCTTCACTTGGGGTAAGGACTCATTCCCTACCTGGAGAAGGCATTCCATCGGTTTCCTGCTGAGAACCATGGCCTCAGATTTAGAGGTGCTGATCCTCATCCCAACCGCTTCACACTCGGTTGCGAACCGATCCAGTGAGTGCTGAAGGTCGCAGGCCGATGATGCCATCAGGACCACATCATCTGCAAAGAGCAGCGTTGAGATCCCCAGCCCACCAAACTGCAACCCCTCCCCACCCCGACTACGCCTCGATATCCTGTCCATAAATATTACAAACAGGATTGGTGACAAAGCGCAGCCCTGGCGGAGGCCAATCATAATATATTATGACTTTTTTCAACTTGCTATACTATGACTTTTTTTCAACATGCTATGCTATCACTTTTTTTGGCGTGCTATACTATGATTTTAGGGGATTTCTTTCGACATGCTATACTATGACTTTATGTGACTTTTTTTGACATACTATACAATTACTTTTTTCAACATACTACACTATGACTTTTCTTGATTTTTTTGACTAATATACTATGACGTTATGTGATTTTTTTGTCATACTATGACTTTTTTCGAAATGCTATACTATGACTTTTTTCAACATGCTATACTGTGAGTTTTTTTGACATACTATACTATGACTTTTTTTCAACATGCTATACTATGACTTTTTTAGACAATCTATACTATCACTTTTTGGGATTTATTTCGACATAGTATACTATGACGTTTTGTGATTTTTTTCGACATACTATACTATGACATGCTATACTATGACTATGACTAGCCCCTCCACACCCAGAGACTTAAGCATTTCTGGACGGATCTCATCAATCCCTGGGGCTTTGCCACTGTGGAGTTGTTTAACTACCTCAGCAACTTCCAACAGGGAAATTGACGACACTCCCCCATCATCCTCCAGCTCTGCCTCTACCATAGAGGGCGTATTAGTCGGATTTAAGAGTTCCTCAAAGTGCTCCTTCCACCGCCCTATTACCATATTACTACAGCGTCCCATCCTTACTGTACACAGCTTGGATGGTTCCCCGCTTCCCCCTCCTGAGGTGGCGAACGGTTTTCCAGAAGCACCTTGGTGCCGACCAAAAGTCCTTCTCCATGTCTTCTCCGAACTTCTACCACACCCGCTGCTTTGCCTCTTTCACGGCAGAGGCTGCAGCCCTTCGGGCCCCTCGGTACCTTGCAACTGCCTCCGGAGTCCTCTGGGATAACATATCCCAAAAAGACTCCTTCTTCAGTCGGACAGCTTCCCTGACCACCGGTGTCCACCACGGTGTACGTGGGTTACCGCCCCTTGAGGCACCTAAGACCCTAAGACCACAGCTCCTAGCCGCGGATTCAGCAATGGAAACTTTGAACATTGTCCACTCGGGTTCAATGCCCCCAGCTTCCACAGGGATGCACGAAAAGCTCCGCCGGAGGTGTGAGTTGAAAGTCTGTCGGACAGGGGCCTCCTCCAGACGTTCCCAATTTACCCGCACCACCCGTTTGGGCTTACCATGTCTATCCAGAGTCTTCCCCCACCCCCTGACCCAACTCACCACCAGATGGTGATCAGTTGACAGCTCCGCCCCTCTCTTCACCCGAGTGTCCAAAACACACGGCCTCAGATCAGATGAAACGATTATAAAATCGATCATTGACCTTCGGCCTAGGGTGCTCTGGTACCAGGTACAATTATGAGCTTCCCTATGTTCGAACATGGTGTTCGTTATAGACAATCCATGACTAGCACAGAAGTCCAACAACAAACAACCACTCTGGTTTAGATCAGGGAGGCCGTTCCTCCCAATCACGCCTCTCCATGTGTCTCCATCATTGCCCACGTGTGCGTTGAAGTCCCCCAGCAGAACTATGGAGTCCCCCACTGGAGCCCCATACAGGACTCCACTCAAGGTCTCCAAGAAGGCCGAATACTCCAAACTCTTGTTTAGTGCATATGCACAAACAACAGTCAGAGTTTTCCCCCCCCCACAACCCACAGGCGTAGGGAGGCGACCCTCTCGTCCACCGGTGTAAACTCCAACATAGCGGCGCTCAGCCGGGGGCTTGTGAGTATCCCCACTCCCGCCCGGCACCTCACACCCTGGGCAACTCCGGAGAAGAAAAGAGTCCAACCCCTATCCAGGAGTATGGTTCCAGAACCGAGACTGTGCGTAGAGGTAAGCCCCACCAGATCTAACCGGTAGCGCTTCACCTCCCGCACAAGCTCCGGCTCCTTCCCCCACAGAGAGGTGACATTCCACGTCCCCAGAGCCAGCGTCTGCTGCCCGGGTCTGGTCCGTCGAGGCCCCTGACCTTCATTGCCACCCGTGTGGCAGCGCACCCGACCCCAGCGGTTCCTCCCACAGGTGGTGGGCCCATGGGATGGAGAGGGAGTCAATGCCATATTGTGATAATTTTTGGATTTAATACAGTAAATATATTACATATAGCACCTTTAATAATGACAGAATTTGACAAGTCTTTATTTATTGCCAAGTCTTTATTTATTGCATCCAGTTGAGTATATTCACATGTTAAGAGAAAAAAACTCTATTTCAAGCATTATATTAAAAAAATATATAAAGGATACAATGAGGCAAAGTACTACATTTCATTTGAGTTGTAGCTACAAAACATGGAGTTGGAATCTAATTATTTCAGAAATAATAAATAAATAACAAAGCAATGTCAATGAAATTTTACCTCACTATTGCAAATCAGACCCAATCTTCACCTCATTTTTCTGGAGGAGTTACTCAAGATCTGGCATGTCTTCGTATCCTCCCTCATCCTCCTGCCTTCTCTGCTCGTCCAGCTTCTTCCTCTCCTCCTCTGCCCGCTTCTTCTCCTCTAATGCCTTCTTCATCTCCTCCTCCACTTCCTTCCTCTTTAAGTTTTGAATTTCTTCTTCTTTCTTCTTCTGGTCCCTATCCTGATCCTCTGGTTTTTTATTCTGTGCTGTGTCGTAGGCCCACTCCTCGTCCGAGTCGCTGATGTCGTCATCGTCAATGTCGTGGTCAGGGTGGTAAAACTCGTTGGGTTCGTTGAAGGATTCCTCTACGGGCTCAGGCTCGGGTTTGTAGTTGGGGTCCTCTAGTTTGCCCCAGGCCACCTGGTCGGCCTTACGGAGGATGATCTCCACTTTGGATGGGACCATGTTGACTGAGCTCTGCTTGACATTGGCCACCTGACGGTAAAAGCAAACTGAGTTTTATATAGAAGATAGAGGAAATTTTGCTTTATATTCAACCTTCACAATGTCTCCCAGGTGGATCAGATAACTGCTCACATTGTGAGAAAAATGAGCACCAGTATCTTTAAAAACGTATAATTGCATTAGCAACAGGTGAGGTAATCTCACCCCACTGGCAGATGGATTTAGACGTATTTAGCAGGTACTCACGCCCCACAAGTGGAAGTCTCTCTTGAAAATCTTATTGTTCTCAAACTGGATTTGGCATGAGAGCTGAAAGAGAAAAATAGAGAATAAGCAAGAAAAACAAGATTAATCTAAATGTGTGCATTCTTGACCTTTTAAAGCAGACTGCATAGTATATATTGTTAATGTTATGCCAGTTGTATTTTAAGTCAAACCAAATATGTATATATGCATCAGTGGAGTAAAAAGTACAATATTTCCTTCTGAAATGTAGTGAAGTATAAAGTGAAGTACAAATACATAAAACTGAGGTACAGTACTTGAGTGAAACACTCACCACTGTCCCGTTGGCTTCTATGCTGGAAGATTCGGGGTTTGCGTTCTTGGCATAAATCGTGACGACAACATTATTTCCTGTCTGGTGCCAGTCGTGCCGACACGCAACCTTCTTTTTGTCCTGTTAACACACAAAGATCAGTCACAAAGAAATAGATTAGATTAGATGACGACTTCTCTTGATAAGAACTGGAGCATCAGTTAACAGCAGGAATAGAATAACTCATTTAGATGGAGGAGCAAAACAGTAAACAATGATCAATGCCAGTGCTGCTGACGAGCAGGGGCCCGTTACAGGAGTCTAACCCTCAACTCGGAGTTGATTTACCCTGAGATGGGAAACTTTGGTTCCAGAACAGCTGATTTGAGTTGGTTCAATCAACTCAGAGTAGATTCAATCAGAGTTAAGCGTGTGCACCACCACCATAAAAAGGCAGTATGAATGGAGCCATGATACTACGATTCAACATGGTAACAACCACAAACAAACTGGTCGGCGGAAATACTCATGCGCACATACAGCAAGTTTGAATATATATTTAGTTAAAAAAGCAACACAGCTGCTGCTGCAAAAGGCTTACAGGGAACACAAAACGTTTAAAACACGTTTCAGAGTGAGTCACACTCTTCTGACGGCGCTTTGCTACAGTGGCTTTACTAAAATGCTCCGCATCACCAATGCAGACCTGCCAACCTTGAGAAACTTTTTTGAGTAGCAACTTACGGATTTATTGTCAAAGTTCTGGTTCATGAACACGGCGGCACGCACGCTGAATAAATGTGCCATTAAATGTCAATTGAGTATACATTTTAAACCCTAGAAAATAATTATGTTAAAGTAGGCTACTTGAATTAAATAAAACATTTTATTTAAATTATCGGTCATATTTAATACAATTAATTGGATCATAATATAATCCAATCAAATAAAATATATTAAATTGCATAATGAGCCCTTTTACTTTTGGTACTTTAAGTATATTTTGATAATACTTTTGTACTATTACATAGGGAAGATGTTGAATGCAGGACTTGTAACTGACAAGTAATTTGTAACTCTACAACACTGTTTTTTCTACTTTTACTGCAATACATGATCTGAGTAAGTCTTCCACCTCTGGAAATCACCAACAACAGTCGTGCATGAACACCTGCAGCAGTGTTTAACACTGAAAACACACCGCTCAGTTCAGCGTTTCCTTGCAGCTCTGCTACAGTAGCAGAGAACCTTTAACGTTACCTGCCGGTCACATCGTGTCCTCACAGTGAAGTCCTGCACGGATCAACAGATGTTAAGAGTCCGGCGGCTGCTCGCTCTGTTTGTTACGCACACCGAGCAGATTGATGCGCTCACAGAACCAATCTTTGCAGATGTTACCGCTCGGTGTTTGGCTAGCTAATAAGCCGTTAGCCTGTTAGCGCCGAGCGGCCAGCCAAGGTCCGACAGACACCGACACATTCCGCACATCCTCCGCTCAGTTTAACCGCTAACCCCCCCCCCGGTACCGGTCAGAGAGGCGTGTTTACTTTGTGTCTCGGTCCGGTGCGTCCAGCGATAGGCTCCGGTCAGTTTTTAATTAGCCTACATTAGTAACAGTTCATTTTGTTACGGTATGAACTTAATCCTAGGAAAGGCAAAACAATATAAGACCTTGGTAACGAAATCCAAGACTTTATAAATGCAAGTCTTTAAATCAGATTTCTCCAAAGTTGACAGGTAGGCTACGTAAATTAATTCATTTCACCTTTCTACATCAAATCCGTTTACCTTTGCAAGCACCGTCCTCCCTTGGGGAAACCCATAGATATATGGGGGGGAGGGAGGGGGAACCAACCAAACTAAACGGGAATGAGGGAGGAATAACACCACTGAATAACACTTGCATCTGATGCTTTCGTTTTACTATCAGTAGCCGATATCCATAGACAGTATATCCCCGCTTGACATTAGAGGAAGGAACGCGACGCTGTGATTGGTCGAACTCTTCTTCTTTTACATCAAGAGTGAGACGGCTACTGTCATGCTACTGCACGTCAACGAGTGAACTCAAAGCAGTCACCTGATTTTCGCGTAGTTTAAAGTGATAAATCGTATCACCGTATTTTGATGTCAAAATGCGTATCTTCTACGCAAAATACGTACCGGTTGGCAGGTCTGCCAATGCTGTAAAGACAACTGCCGTTTGCAAAAAAAAAAGTAATGCGGCACAAATAATCTGCTGGGATATAAGAGCATGTCAACGATGGGTGACGTTAGTGATATGAGAACGGATAAGGTTATGTAGGCTACATAACTGATAGACTGGGAAGAAAAACTATACCGCTCAAGTAGGTAGGCTAGAGTTAGCATCAGTGTTATTCCAGCTACATTTCCTGCTAACTTTGAACTGTGTCCTTTTGTTCTACCTGTCAGTGTTGTAGTCGTCTCCACCAGGTGGTGTGTGTACCTGCTTTGGGACCCAGCGGTGTTTCCCTGTGGTGCAGCCCTTCTGGTCGAGGAACGCGTTGAAATCTATTGTTCTTATGCAGCAGCAATTCCAGTACTTGTATCTAAACAAAAACAAATTGTCACAAATTCAACAAGCAGCAGTTTTACCGGAGACATTTGAGGTATGAGAGATAAGTGCTCACATACTTAATGCAGTTGCAGTTTAATTTACTCCTGAAGTCTGTTTTTAATGTTGCACATTTGTTTTTAATGACTTATTATTAGCTTTGATGTTCTTTGCTTTGCTTACACGTCCTTCAGATTTGTTTTATCTTTTTGTGTTCTAATTATGGTTTGAAAAGAGCCTTATGCAAATGAAGATCGTAATCATGATTTTGTCATAATGGAGTTGTGCATAATGCCTTTTTGTAATATCCAGAGTAAAGAAGTGGAAACATGCAGCAGTGTGTCTTTGTGTCTTACCCCTCGTGGAAGACGGGGGCTCCGGGGTGGTGGGTGCAGACCTCCGTGTCCGTCTCGGGGCCTTTATAGACCTGAACACACAAACACAACACTAATGATCACAGCGTGAAGATCAGATCAGGTCAACTCACGCCTCTGGTCATCAGTCACACGATAAGGTTACCAGTCAAGTGTTTGTTTGAATGCAGTGTTTCTCAATCCTGGGGTCGGAAGCCCGAGTGGGGTCATTTGTTTTGCAGACAGGGTCACAAAAGATGTTTTCTCAATCGGCTATAACATATTTGTGTAGAACGGGACTGTTTGGATTATTTCACTTTTAAGATTAACCTATGAAGCTGAGTTTTTGAGTTTTAGACAATTTGTAAATGTACCCAATAATATTTTTTTTCCCCCAATTTAAACTTTGATTGTTGCTTATTTCAACCAGGATATTGACAGTTATATGTAAATACTCTGAAACAAAGTTTGTATATGTTTTAACACATTTTTTAAACAATCTTTTCAATTTAGACCTTCCTCTATACAGTCTTCAAAACAGTATCACAAAGTATGTTATACTCAAGTTTAGTGCACTAATCACTGAGGTCATCAAAAAAAGAACTACAATGTAAAAAGATTATTACAAGTAAAAGTCTCTAATATTTTACTAAATATTTGCAAGTAAACGCAAACATTAGGCGGAAAAAATATCTATTTAAGTGCCATATTATCGTATGTAATTGCTAATGCATTAACAAGTAAGGAACATTCTAGTGTTGCAGCTGGACGAGGTGGAGCTCATTTCAACAACTTCATGTACTGATAATGCCTCATGTTTATAAAATGATGTAGACTTTCTAATCTGCAAAGTAACTAATAACAATAGCTATCAATAAAATTTATTGGAGAAAATATAACAGTATTTCCTTCTGAAAAGTAGTGGAGTAAAAGTGAAAAAATGTGGAAAAAGTAAAGTACAATTATTTAAAAATTGCATTTAAATGCAGTACTTGAATAAATGTACTCTGCCTAAACAGATTATAAATGTGACAAAAATAGCAACGGGTCATATGTGTTATGTGCCTTGTCCACTAGATGGAGCTGTTAATGATCTTTACAACACTGAAGTACAGGAATGATGACCTGAACTCAAACTGAAGCACAGAAATGTTACTGAGCAGCTTGTGTGTGTGTGTGTGTGTGTGTGTGTGTGTGTGTGTGTGTGTGTGTGTGTGTGTGTGTGTGTGTGTGTGTGTGTGTGTGTGTGTGTGTGATGAATTTGTCGGCTTTTTCTGATGGCAGATAGTTGACTTTTTTGGGCCACAGTTGTTGCCTACAAACACAAACTCAAACGCACACTCAAATAAACAAATAAGAACGAGGCACTCACTGTTTTGCATCCTGGGTTCTTGCATCGGGTCCCAGGCATGACCGCCTCACTCTCTGTCGAAAGAGAAAGACAAGAAGAAGAGAGAGAGGTGAGATGCAAAACTATCTTTATAAAAACAAGTGAAGAATATCTCAATGTGTGTCCAGTGCAAATCAGCTTGTTTTAAGTACTTTCTGAAATCTATTTCTTTGATTTCTATTGGAAACAGGTTTAAGTATTCTTAGTGCACTGGTGGAATGTTTTCACTTAGAAGAATATCTATATGGACCCAATTTTACACCGAAATGTCTTGATGAGATTTTGAATTATGCATCAAACTTACACAAACACATTTAGTCGTAAATATGAGCATACTCGACTGTTACTGTCTTTAAATCTAATTTTCTTGTAAAAAGTCCAATAATCTAATGTAATTTTTTTGTTTTCTTGTTGTGACACTCAGTTTGTAGAAATTCCTCCACACAAATTGTATAATAAAATAATTGAAATATTCTTGCTGTAGTTTATTGATTTTCTCAATGTTTTGGATAATATTGTTGTAGGACCCCTTTATAGTCAGCAAAAACTTAATAAGATACATTTGTTTGGGGTGTACAAGTCAGAGATGTATTCAGGACCAGCAGAAATAGGGGGGAAAAAATAAGAAAAAATGCCACAATAGCTGATTTTGAAATGAGAAAAATATTTTTTTTTTACATCTGAAAGGCTCTCTATGACACACACACACACACACACACACACACACACACACACACACACACACACACACACACACACACACACACACACACACACACACACACACACACACACACACACACACACACACACACCTTTCCTCTCTTTCTCAGCTTTCGTGCTGATGTCCAATTTCTCCAGCGCCTGAGCCAGCGATGCAGACACTTTGTGGGGCAGCTTGGTCTTGGGCTCTTCTGAACTGCACATAAACACACTTTCATGTTAACACAAAAATGGATGTTGGGAAATGAATATACAAACTCTGACACACAGAGGCATCAGCACAGGCCTGTGGGACTGATGCATGGCGTTATCCACTAAATTATTTATTCCAGGAATGTTCCAGGTAACCTCATCCTCACCTCTGTGAATGACTACAGAGGCAGCTGCATGTATGTGAGTAACAGGGAGGTGTATGCAAAACACACATTCCAGTTATGCAACGTAGAAATAGAGGAAGCTTGCCGTTACAAAACACACACACCTGGGTCTCTCTTTCTGCAGTTTCTCAGCAGATTTGGGTCCCTGGTAGATTATCTCGCTGCCGTTGGTTTGTTTAATGTCGCCCTTATCTGATGACACCTCTGGCCGCAGAGGCTCCTCAGGCTTCACGTTGCTGTGGCTCCCACGGGTGCAGCCCTGCATTTAAAAAACAGAGCGGCCACCTCAGTCTGGTTTAAAGAGGAAAATCTGCACAGGATCTGTCTCCTCATTGGAACTTAATTTTAATAACTGTGTCCTATATAATCCTTCACAGAGGAAAATGACTGTAGCTACTGCATACGGCACCATATGTTACCCTACTATGTATCTGCACCTAAGGGTGAAACCTAACATGTCGGTCTTAACACAATAGTCAGGTGCTCGTATGAACATTGAAATGGTTTTTGCTTTTTTGCAATTATTCATCCTGTTCATACTGGCCATTAAAAGATCCCTTCCTAATACACTTCTAATGTAAGTAATTGGGGACTACATCCACAGTCTTTGTTTTAACTTTAGACAAACATTGGAATATATTTTTGCATAAAAGCATGAATTCATTTATGATTGATTGATTTTTTTTTATTGTGCCATGAATAAAAAATATGCAACAATTTAATTCAGTCATCATCAGTGCACCAAAACGTTTCCTAAATGAAATTAAACAATAAGTAAAAAAACTACAATATTTGAGATGTAGTGGAGTAGAGGTATAAAGTAGCAGTACAGAGGTACTGAACTGAAAATAATTGTACACCCTACGGCCACCATGGCCTTTGTGCCCCTGCTACATTCAAAATCTCGAGGTCAGCATTCTGTTTGTGTGTTCGTATGTTAGGGTGTTAAAATCAAAATTAAAATCAAAAAATTAAAATCAAAATTAAAAGTTACATCGTAGTTCCCACCGAATGACGAGTTCACCATGGCAACCAATATTTGTTTTTAAACTCTTTTTCAATTTTGGAAGCAACGTCGGATCATATTTGGATAATTTGTGTTTAACCCGCCAGTGTACGGGTACTATTATACCTGCCTGTATACGTGAACGGCACAGACATCTGTAAAGTGTCTCGAGATAACTCGTTATGATTTGATACTATAAATAAAATTGAATTGAATTACAGTCTTTATAAACTATCTTTTTAATAAACTGTCTGTACACTTACAAATTTCTCAATGCTTCGGTTTCCATGTAGGGACCCTCATTATGCTACCGTGGAAGTGTGGTGCTATTTTGAGCATTGTTAGTGGTATAGAAATACCGATTTTTTTTTACTTTACCCGTGCCCCGACGACTAGCGTTATAAGCTAATTAGTGGTTAGTGATAAAACTGGTCACATTCAATCAGCATGAAAACAGATCCCAGAGAACGGTGAACTCGGTACACATTTGTTATTAACCCTAAGGTTAATTTTGAGCCAGCTTTGTTCTTTAAAGCAACACTAAAGCACTTTTGTGCTTTAGTGTTACTTTAAAAGGTCTATCTCTGAAGGGATCCTTTCCATAATGTTGTCAGAAATTTAGAATAATAATCTGAACCTGTCAGTGGAAAAACAAGCACTTTTGTGAATGTAAATACAAGCTGGACAATTGCCCTATTAACTTACATTGTAACTTGTTTTGCTGCTGCCGACTGCAGCGATCTTGCTTAATACTGGACCAATGTCAAAGATTGTTGTTCCCATCAGTCACTTAGGGGTTCAGGTTGAAAAAAACGGTAGTTACCCTTTAAGTGCAGTACTTCAGTAAACGTACTTAGTAGTTTTCCACCACTGTTCTTTCACAGCAGTATTTTGTATCAAGTGGAAGTTTTACTTCACCTCTATTTTTTATTTTTTTATTTCACTAACCTTACTTTCTGTTCCAACCAACCACAAATATTTACAGAATCTTAAATTTTGTAGAGTGTTTGACCCTGAGCTGTTTTTACCTTAATGGAGAGAAACTCTGAGAAGTCTGTTGTCCTTTTCCTACAGCAGGACCAACCCTGGAGAAGGACACACATACAACATACGCATACATGTTATCTTTATCCAGCTGAATAAAAGTGTTGTTGTTGATTTGTTTACTTTTGTATTAGTTTTACCTTCAGGGCATCGTGGAAGATAGGGACACCTGGATGGAAGAGGCAGGAATCTTTTGAAAGAAAAAGAAAATAAGAGTAATTCAGTATTTAGACACACACACACACACACACACACACACACACACACACACACACACACACACACACACACACACACACACACACACACACACACACACACACACACACACACACACACACACACACACACACACACACACACACACACACAGCAGGGTGTACCAGCTGTTCATGGGGGTCACTAGAGTTGAGAGGGAGCATCCCATAAAAGGAAGTTGGTTGCCAGAAAGATAGCTGTCTCATGCTCCCAGAGACACGTGGCCTATTATACTGTACACGCTAGGCTCCAACTGTCTCTCAGACTCACACAGTATATGAGACAATAAGGACACAACTTTATTTGACGTCACACAATTCAACACTTTGTTTATCCGGCTTTTGCTAGTAAATCCAGACCATAAATCTGGTTTCTTGTCCACTCCTGTAGTGTTCAGTAAAAGTCTGTCTAAACACTCAAATTGATCCCTGCTTACTTGCACTGTATATATTGTCTTTTTGAAGTGAATTTGTCAAAGTTATTTTTTATTCAGACCAATAACTCTGGTTACAAGAGCATTCTTTCAAACTAAAAGCTGCCATAAATCCAATATCAGACTAAATCTTTGTTAGTGGTGGTTTGGAAAGTCTGAATAAAAATGTCGCTTTTTTCCAGGAAGTAAGGAAAAGTAGTCCTCATTTCAGCTTGCAGGTGATGTATTTTTGAACAGTTACAGGGTTCAAATGTGCTATTTTAGCTCAGAAGTTACAAAAATTTGTAAAGTGAACCTCATCTAAGAAAATCTGTACACCACCCGCACCTACTTAGTCTGTAAGAACAAGCTTTACATGCTTAATTTCAAGCTTTTGTTTAATTTTACACAGACCGACGTCCACTGAGGCTTCATGTCATCAAGACCAAAATATTAAACCAACCAACAAACCCAGACTGGACTTAGTATTTAGATTAAAAGATGCAGCAATAAACAGACAGGATCTTACCGTCCTTGTTCTTTTCACCGTCAAACTTCAGTCCACAGCCTTTGTTGTAGCACAGCAGAGCCATGTTGGCTTGTGGGATTCCTTCTTCACTTGTACAGCCTGTCTCTGTTCAGATATCGTCCTCCAACCTGGTGGTCTCTGCTGCTGTTATTGCTGTGGTTGGACCTCCAGAAGTTTCTCCGGCTAGGCAGAAAGGAGAGATCCAGAAGGGTCTCTTCTTGAAAGAGTAGAAAGAAAGAGGAGGGTCTCTCTCTCTCTCTCTCTGCCTGGCTGAATGAAAGATAAAAATAGCAGCCCCCCTCCTCTCTTCCTTCTCTCAATTTACAGCTGTCAAAACTTATCTGAAGGTGGGGGTTGACATTCCTCCTGGTGAGCGTCGCCTGTCACAAGCTGTGACCCGGCAGCTGCCACAATAGGCCTGACAACTTCTGGATTTCTGTCACTTTCTCTTACTGGATGCATTGCAGTCAGGACTATTCACAGGCCTATTTTTTTCAGGAGAAGCAGCTTGTGTTATTATTACATACATTAAACATTTTAATTCCAGCATTTGCACTGCCAAAACGTACTGAGTCTGATTATGGCCAAATAAAGAGAGCTAAAATATGTTGCAACAAATAGATACAAAGAAATATTACACCAATATGTGATTTTTGAACATATAATCCTAAAACCATGGGCATTAACATGCTGCTATAACAGCATCCACTCTTCTTGGATTTAGAAATTTAGAAACCTGGCAACAGGGATTTGCTTCCATTCGACTCACGGTCTGTGGTCCAGTTCATCCCATTAAGGTGTAGGTTGGGGTTGAGGTCAGGTTAGTCTGCATTGCCAGACAGCGCTGTGGAGTAAGGTCTGGCTACTTCACAGATACATTCTGGTATAGGAGGAAAACACACTCAGTTTTTTCTTTTTGCATTTCTTTAAACCAACTACAATTGTCTCAGCGGTGCGAAGCTCCGGACACAGCGACGGTGGCTCTGCAAAATAGTCTCCGGAAGAAAATTGTTTTATTGGAATGTTTGCATCCCGCAAATGAAAACGCCACATAAAATATCAAATGAAGTTAACTGTTCACACAACCCAACGTAATGTGAGCTATTTAAATTAGCTAGATACATGGTAAAACATAATTTGTTCTTACCAGATATCATAGTGTGTACTTTGTCGTTAGCAATCCCCGCCAATTGGTCCTGAAACGTCCCAGTAAGTCCTAGTTGAATAGTAATGATCTTAACTTGTTCTTTGTAACTCTTTACAATCATTCACCGAAAGAACCAAGCAGGCCTGCCTTACTGCACAATCCAAATGTTGGTCAAAACTTGCCATTTTCAACGTGTAACCTTAGTTTGCTAGCTCGAAGGTTGTTCTTGTTGTTAGGCTTCCAGGATTTACAAGAGAAGCCAATGCGGAAGTGCCTTAAACCTGCATTCTATCTCATTTCCAGCAGGGGGTGACTCTACTGGTCCAAAAAAAAGGTCTGTTTCTATAGAAGTCTATAGGGAGAATTATTAACATACCTCTCACTGATGTATTACCTCTGTAAACATTTTCATGAGTCTATGGTCTCAATCGCTAGTTTAAAGTCTTCTTCAATAGGCTACAGCATGATGTTCACTTTGTAAATATTGATCCCGTGCTCGGAGGTCCCGGTTTCCCTTTGGTAAAACTCTGCTGGATAACACGCGTCTGCTAAGTGAAAATCGACGAGTTTTCCTCTTTAGCGTTTAGCTTAGCACAGTGCCATTGAAACAGACTGTAAAAAATGTAAACCATACACAACACTGGCTTAGTCACGTCATCCTCCCCAGCTCTGCCCTCGTGTCCAAATATGGTCACTTTTGGCTCCAAAATACCAAGATGGCGACGGCCAAATGCCAAACTGCTAGCTTTAAAACGGCAGTTCCCGCAGTCCACAAACCAATGGGTGACGTCACTCCTTCTACGTCCATAATGTTTACAGTGTATGGGTTTATCCTGGCAACGTACTTCCATTGAACCAGATTTCTGCAGACCAGACAAGTTCTGCCACACTTAACTGGGAAAAAACATTTCTTTATGGACCTGGCTTTGGGGCAGAAATGCATTGTTGTTATAACAGGAAATGGGCCTTCTTTAAACTCTTACCACAAAGTCAAGATTTCCCTGTGTCCATTTACATTTGGCCATGCCAACAAGCGTATACTTGCATTTTTATATGGGAACTTAAGTAGGCTATGGTTAGGGTGTCCCATACTCTCTAGAACGGTGGGAAAACATTACTAAAACATACAATTACCACCCATAACCTGTGTGTATTTACGGTTTTTCCTGTGTTTGTATACACCTGTCCTGTATACAGATACACCTGCATATCCCTGCATGTTCTAACATGTTGGCCTAACACACTTTCCCCAGCCCGGTCTGATTTTGACTCCAGTGCTCCCACGGTGAGGGATTAAAAAGGCCGGTTCCCACCTCCTTACTCCCACTGAGCTCTGAACAGTTTGTGTACATTTGTTCCACAATCACATCAAGACGCTTTCACAGACACCATGGGTAATTTATTTGGTCATATTTCAGTGTTGTTGATTAAATGGTTCTTCGTAGGAAATATATCACTCAAAACATACTGAGCCTGACAAACGGCAGTGTTTTGTCGTCAGTAAATAATTTTGCTGCATGGCAATTTGTTTCTCTGTGCCCGGGTTAATGGATATTCTGTAAAAACTACAAAAACTCTGTTTATAAAACACCTTTCTGCTACATTTTAGCCTTCATTACTGATAAACAAACTGTTAGATGATTTAAGAGCTATAAATATTACTCCTGTTTACTATAAGAAATGCTCTAAAGAGGAATAAGTGAGAGCAAGTTTGGCAAAACAAGCATTTACAGGTATGTCACTTTAACAGCCAATTGTAATAAAGCACCAGTGTTATTAACCAGCGATCAATATTATTTATACCTGCCACCAACAAACAACTATCTTGAACAGCAAACCACTGAAAATGATTTCTTAAATCGATAACTGTGGTATTTTCATGGAAGTAAATGTCAGTAGTATTGTTCCTTAAACGGATTGTCTATTAGCCTACTTTGTGTATTTTTTGAACTTCCTACAAAAAGGATTCCCTTCTTTGGATAATAAAGTTTAATTTAATTCAATTTGTGACTAAATTCACAGATTTAAGACCATTTGGTGAAAAACCACATATGTTAAAAGTGCATTAGAAACAATTATCTTCCTTAAATAATTAGCATCATCAAAGTGCCCTTGAGCAAGGCATTTAAACCCTGCCTGGAGTGGCATAGTGACTGACTGATAATGACCGGTTCTTGCAGGCAGATTTGAGGTGTTAATGAATGTGAAGCAGTCAATTTTCCAGGTTAAACGAGGTTAAAACATACCAATCACAGTAAAATTCAAAACTTATTTTGAAGTAAAATATAAAAACTTATAAAATACATACTGGAAGGGTTAAAACATGGGTTTAGATTTTACTAGAAAAGGCTTAATTAAAAAAATAAAACATTCTCAGGCTATCTGGTGCTGCAATTAAAAATTACGAGGTTTGACACTTCGGGACCTTGAATTTTTATCAACTGAGACTTTAAAGTGCATTTTAAAATTATGTAGACCTTGGTGGTTGCAGTAGTGAGTCGAGCCTGCAGCTCTTTCAGCAAGTGTCAAGAAAAACAGACATCATTTAGGAATGGAAAATGACTTTTTATTTCTTCCAAAAAAAAAGAGAGAAAACCGATCCCTAGAATAAACAAATATACTGCTGTAAAATAAAAGCCTGTGATTTTTTTTTTGTCAACTGTAACATTTGTTTGCCTTTCCATGCTTGATACAATCCATATATTTCTGCTTTAAATAAATAGAAAAAATGTACAAAGAGATGGGGGGAGGAGACAGAGAAAAGAGAGACAGATTAAAAGGTGTACTCTGCTCAAAAAAACATTTGGCATCATGGAGAATTCATGGCTGATCCTGATGTACAGGGAGGTCTGCAGCTCTCGAAATCTGCATCGTCTGTCTGTTTAGCCCGTCCCCACTGAGGAGTAATCATACCTATATACTGCTGTAATAACGCTAATATCTTTCACGTTCAGAAAAAATAAAGAGTGAATGGAAAATAATGCAGTTGCAGATTATGAGAGTATGTGTTTAAGCTCTGTGTTGTGAATGTGTGCATTTCTTTATATACAGATTAGTGAGGCAGCAATCCGAGGGTTCTTACCAAAAAACACTGATGTAGAAAAAACAGAACGTGCACAAGAGATCTTTGATTCAACACTCACTGACAAAATGAGGAAATTTATCTGTTAAACAGCCTCTCTCTTTGTTTCGTTCGTTTCATTTTGGGGGGTTTTTGACTGTTAACTTTCTCCTGCTTTTCCTACTGCCACAGCTGCAATGCACACAGCAACCCCCAGATGGCGCCACAATGGCGCCACAACAGTGGAAAATCCAAAAGGACATATCTGCTGCAAGTAACAAATGTGACATCTTTGGGAGAGGTATCACAAAAAAAGTTTGGTGCTCCGTTTTTGCTACAGTGGCTCGTTTATTGACAGTACAAACATCTTTGAGATTCAGTCCCTGTCATGGACGGCAAATGATTAGTCAAGAAAGTGTGATCCATCTCGCCACTTCGCCTTGCCTGACAAGGCGATTTAAAACAGGGACAACAAGAGGAGAGAATTTATCTTCATCATCACGGTCATATCATGCTTTTTTGGAAAAAGGACAACAAACATCGACAACGATACAACCATGCACTCACCGACCCCAGAAAGAGAGAGAGAGAGCGATGGCTTGCCAGAGAGGAGTCTGCTCTCTGAATGTTTGATACACTTGGCCTTAGCAGAGAACAGACATTTCAATATGACATCAACGTTTATCCGTGTATCCTTCTCCACTTATTCATGCTACAACAATGCAGAGAGGTGGTAGCAGCTTATAAAGTTGAGAGAAACTAAGCCACAAGGTTGGCTGGTCTGAAACAGTGGTTGTCGTGGGAAACTCCCAGCTGTAAATGTGAGAAAGTGTCTGAATTTGAGGAAGGGAGTTGCCGAAAAAAAGAGCCTGCATGCTCGGCCAAACCCCTCCCAGGATAAATACCCTAACAAAATTACCTACGTGATGAAGCTGTTACATCAACGCTAAGGAGACGAGCCAGTAACATTTATGAGACTCAAAAACCACAGTAGTTTCTATCCCGCAAATATTTGACCATTTTGAAAACCACTTGAGACACACAAAGACAATCTCCTCACAACAGGCAGGACAGGATTCCATGCAGAGAAATTTAAAGTTTTCGAAAACGGAAAGGAGAGAAAAGCTACTGCCCAAGAAGAACACAAAATGTAGATTTAGCTTGAAAGAAAAAAGCTGAAAAAGGTAGTCAGACTGGGTCAAACAGCATTCATTTGGTTTGATTTTACCTAAGTCAGGTTAATTGGCAATAACAAACGAAACACCCTGGCACTGACTTTACCGTCCTTCACACCGAAGCCAACTCATTTTGTATTCTGAAGAGGTAATTACAAAACATCAGGAATTATTAGCTGTGCATTTAGACCTGATACGATTCATTGTTTTTAAGATCCAGGGTGATGATGACCTGATTCTGGATCAGTGCCACAGCTAGTAACTGCTTCTCTTTCTGAAGTACCAATTCATCACCACCAGATAAGAGACAGCTGTCCCAGAAAGTAAAGAGCTATGATTCAAACTTATATTTGGAGCCAAAGTGCAGACGTCCATTAAGAAAAAAAATGTTTAACGAGAGTCCAAGTTGGAAGCCAAAAGCAAAAAAGGTACCCTGTTGGAGTTCATGGTGATAACAGTTCAGTTTTAGGACAACAGAAACACAAGAGAGCAATTTATTGTACAAGTTTTTTTGAAGAAGTTTTGGCCGGTCACAAAAACCTTCCTTACTATCATGGCTTGGAACTGAACTTTTACTCATCTTTCCCAGTAATGCATGGATTCCCTTGCTACTTGCAACACGTTTCCTGTTAAATAAACTTTACAAGTGGCTAGTTGAGCAGACAAACTTTAAAGCTGCTGCTGAAATCCAATAGCATTTAGCGAAAGCCCATTTCCAAACCCAGCTGGACTACATACTGTACTTGACTTCTTGAGTTCTATGTCTCTCCTATAGCCAACAAAGTCTCCCATTTTTCACAAAAGACCTGGATATCCAAGCATCTGATTAGCTGTCTGGGTTCAACAGTCCAAATCAGAGACAGTTTGTAGGCTGCTGACATCATAACAAGAGGCGGAGATGGCAGATGTTGTCGAGAAAAAAGAAAAAAAAATAGACGAGGACTTTATTTAACCAGAAACTGGCGCGATGCTAACAGCGAGAAGAAAGGAGCGCACTCAAAAGCGCACCACAAAGCCTGAGAGCCTCCGAAAGGTTTCGTCTACAGCTAAAAGACGGAGACACCAAGAGAGATAATAGAGCTATAGTTACTAGACACTGGCAGCGGTGAGGACAAGGTGGGAAACCTACTGCAGGCGGTCTTCTGTAAGGATACTATGAAGAGAAGCTAAGCTAACACAAGACTGCGACAAGAAGCGACTAAGAGCAATATCTATCCAACAGCGACAGTGATAGGTGGGAGCAGACAATCTAGACAGAAACTGATTATTACTATTTTTTTTTATACATATCTACACATACCAAACAGTGACGAAGCAGGCGAAAAAAGCATTCTAGAGCTAGACCAACTAGAGAGAGTTGAGAGACTGAAGCGAGATTCTACAGATTTTATGTGAACTATCACTGAGATGTAGACATTGGACTGGGATGGGGATGGGACTACAAAAATGTTCAAGTTCATTGTTAGAATGGCAAAAAACAATTTTTAGTTACCTGCCAAAGTGGCTGGTCGATTAGAACAAACTTGTTATTGTAAAACCTCACACAATGTCCACAAACTTCAAATCTCTGTCTCAACTCTTTCATATCAGGAGAACTGGCAACAGCTCTTCTTACGGCAGGATAGTCACTTCAGTGCATGTTTGCATGTGCATTTTGCAACAAAATTTTGATTTTACAAAAACAAAACAAATCACACTTTGTGTCAAACTCGCTGGCTCAAATTCGGCTCGAAATTCGACACAATTAGACCCTCAGAAATAGCCCTCAATGGAAAACACACACATAAAATGTGTAAGAACACACGTGAACACACAAAAAATGCATTATGCACACATATACCAACAGTCAAACTCATGGTGACGGATGCTTTGGATTGGCCACGACCTATTACACGAGTCAATTTTTATCTCCAAAATTTCCTGGAGCCACAGAGCGAGGGTGATGCCAAAAGTTCAGTGTTGTTTTGGCTCTCAGTGCAGAGTGAGTTGCACTTAAAGCCACTCGCTTTGATTCAGTGCAATTTAAAGTGAATTCAACTAAATTCAGTAACATTTATTCACTCACTCAGTGTTGCTGTCATCAATAATTGGCACACAATGTGGTTCTGCCAGGGGTGTCCCTAATGAAAAAGCTCTTATTTTTTAAAAACATTTTCAAATCTGAATCTGGTCGGTGGTAAGCTAATGAGGACAAGAAGAACAGATACACACAGGTCAATCAGGTGCTAACAGGCAGCTCACGATGCTAATAAACACTATGCAGTTGTTTTAGCATAACACACATACCAATTTCTTCAATTTGACCCGCTACTGAGAGTAATGGCAGGCATATATGTGTCAAGATAAACTTGTAAAATATGTCTGGTCACACCAGAAAACGCAGACCAAAATCAAGCCGTTTCGACAGCGCTCACATTTGGGGAACGGAGAGTCCAAAATGGAGGAAGCTGTCGTCGCTTATTAGCGGTGATGCACCATCCAGTTTTATTTAACCTCCTCTGATGGATGGAGTAATAGTTTGTAGACCAAAATACATCTTTTAAACGGTGGGAACTTATTGTCCCGTTAGCAACCAAGCTAACAAATCTGTAACTGCCAGAACACACCAGCTAGCTAGGTGTGGCAGGCTTTTATATTTTTGGTTCATAGACAATTAAGACGACTATATACCTTGCTAGCATGCAGCCGCCGCTAATCCCTGTTTCTCTGCGTGTATCTGTAACTCTGGGAGAAGAAAACAATGCAGTATGAGTAACTAAGACTTAAGCTTAAAAATGCTCAACTACTATTAACAAATGGTTCAACAAATTGCTGTACAAGCCCCGATAACATTCAGGAGAGACTGCAAAAGAAAACAGATTGAAAAATACAAAGATATCCCCAACAGAGCGGAAAATTACGGGAAACACTTGAGATTTGCCTCCAAATCTCTTGCTGATTGGACAGTTGGACACAGACAGCCAACAAAGAGGATGGAAAGGGGGGGTCATTGTGAAGGTATTGTCTGAAACAACTGCTGTACAAGTACACACACACACACACACACACACACACACACACACACACACACACACACACACACACACACACACACACACACACACACACACACACACACACACACACACACACACACACACACACACACACACACACACACACACACACACTAAACAAACACTTGTCCCCTCCTAAGTGCTCCCAAGTTGCCGTTGCAGATGTACAGTAACCAAGAGAGGACAAAATAGCACCAGTATTGAAATAAAGCTAATTCTATAGCAGAGACTCTCACGGCAGTCAGACGGGTTCCGGTCCGACTGAAAACCAGAGGTAGGATTTCCTTAATCCCCTCTTCTCTCCTCCTCCATCTTTCCTCACATATTTCTCTCTTATCCTTATTCCCTCTCCTGACACATCCCTCCATCGATACGATTTAAACCACAAATTAGACAGTAGAACAGAATGAAGCCACGCGCACATGCAAATGCGCGCATGCACACACACACACACACACACACACACGAGAAGTTGTTTCAGACAACAACCAGCCAGGATGACATCTTCCCCACCACATCCCTCCATCCTCTGTGTGCTCATCTTCTCCTCCTCTTTCCAACATGTTTTTTGGTGTCGGTGTGTTATCTTGTGGTCTGTCTGTCTCTTAGTCGTTTTAGCCTTATCAAATCATTCCTCCGTCCATCTGATCGTTTCTCGTGTGTTTTCTTCTGCCGTTTGTCGCTTTTGGCACTCTGCTTCCCCGCTGACTGGATTACATAAACTGCATCTGAATAGACAGAAAAAGAGCGAAAACAAATAAAGAAATAGTTTATTTTGATCATTATACTGATGCATTCAAACCGACTTATAACAAAGAATATCTCAGCTGGAATTTACATGCACTAAAACAGGTTAGTGAAACAGCTACAATGGCTACAATACATCTTTGTAACTTATTACATCATTACAATCATTTTGTACACTGCAATTTGCTAAGTTGCTTAAAAAGGCATACTTTTATGTCAATCTCTCAATGTAGCTATCTAAAAAATGTAATTGAATGTTTAACAATGTTGTAATGGGAAACATACTAATACTAATATTATTACAAACATAAATCACAATTACAGTTTTTTGGACTCTTGAACAAGAGAGATGTGCATGTGTTTTGCACTGTTATTGTTTTTGGCCTGGTCATAACCCACAGACATGCAACTGCTGATGATGGGTCACAAGTAGACACTGGTTTGTTTGTTTTAAGGTGTCACATTCACACATGCACATTACATACATACAAACAAAATGCCATACTTCTGCCATTAACATAAACAACTATACATCTAAACCAAATCCAACTAAATGTAACTTCTGGTTTGTTACGTCAGCCATATTGTGTCACATTATTAGTTTTGTTCCACTCTGTCTGTTTAATTTATGTCAACTTATTTTTTTGTCACATTGCATTGATTATTGAAAATAAGGTCCTGGTAAAGTCATGTTATTGCATGAATTAGCCATTGTGACCTTATAAGGAGTTTTAACTGTTACAATTCACAACATTATAAAATTGTGACTTCACAAGTTGGCTCATATAAAAACACAAGTTTATGACATTACTGAGAAACATGCTACATTAACACGTTTTTATTACATTTTATTATTAAATACCTTTTCAGTTGCAAAGGTGTCGTTTTGTGTGTATGAATGCACAAGTACAGGATAGCTGACCTGGGCTCCAGGCATGGGTGCGAAGGGGTTAGTGGGTCTGAGAACAGGCTGGTTGTACATCATTGGCTGAGGAGCCATCACTGGTACCCCGCCCATCTGACCCATCTGGGGAGGGACCTGGAGAAAGAGAGGAGGGGGTTGAGATAGAGAAAGATGGGGCACAAGGATGAAAAACAGAGTAAGAGAAGCATTAAGAAAAAGAAAGTGAGAAAGAAAGCAAAATGGCCAGAAACACAGGGATGAAAAAGGAGGAGAAAGAAAGGTAGGAAAGGGGTTGATAAAGAGAGAAGACAAACTAAAGTAAATAGTCAAGTGAAAGTAGGTACCTGTGGGCACTAGGGCTTAAAATAATCGCTTCTCCAAATAAAATAGATCTTTGTTTGAGTGATCTGATATCGATTAATAAAATCCCAAAATTGATCTTTTAATACATTTTCATTATAGATGTTTAGCATAAGTTCTCTGAGAATCTTTTATATCCAAGCAAAATTGTTATTGTAACTGAAATTTCACTAACATAATTGATATTGAATTGGAAATGTAATTGAATTGGAATCAAATTGATTCAGGAAATCATTGGCGATACCCGGCCCTAGTGGGTAACTCAGTATAATCTGCATTAGAGCTAAAGCCATCACTTGTTTAATTGAAGGAAATCGAAAGTAACCGAGTAAAACTATTTTGATAGTCAAATAATTCTTTGAATAATTTATCGAGCAAAAAAGCCAAATATTTGCTGGTTCTAGCTTTCTAAAATGTGAGGATCTGTTGCTTTTCTCAGTTTTGTACAAGTGTAAACTGAATATATTTTGGTTTTGGACAAAACAGCTATGCATGGCCTGGGGATGCACGAAATATTCACTTTTACTTAAAAAAGTTTACCATTGTACTAACTTGTACTGTCTTTTAATGTTCTATCCAGATTGCCATCATGATTGTTGTATTTTTTTGTCTCATTGCGTATTGCTGCTCTGCATGTTTGCATGTGTCAAGAAAATGGCTATAATCAGCAATGCTTGGCTGTATTTTGTTGCTTGCTTGCTTGCTTTACATGTACTGAATGGGGATACTGTTGATATATTACTGTACTAATGTCTTGCTGGTTGCTGTTGCTCTGCATGGCTTCTGCACCGTCTTGGGAATGCTTATTTTGTTGCCGTCTTTATGGCGTATTGTTGTCTTCTGTCTGCAGTTTTTTTTAACCTAAACTAATGTCTTGCTGTTTCTTGTTGCTGTGGTCTAAAAACATCTCGCCAAAGGACTACAGTTGAAAATTAGCCAGCTGGCTAACACTGGCACATTTACAGAAATGTTGACTAATGGGAGTTGTCCTTATAATAAATGATAACATGAAAAACAAGATATTTGAAGATTAGGCTTTGAGGGTTTGTTTTGTCACTATTCTCTGACATTTTGCAGATCAAACGAATAATAAATGTATCAAGAAAAGATTAACCAATAATGAAAATATTTAGCATGTATGTGAGTAATGGGTACCACGTGTTTTTTTTGTGCATCTGTGCACACTCACCATTCCATACACAGGCACTTGCGGTGTGGTCATGGGAAAAGCCATGGGAGCTGGAGCCTAGAAGAAAAGCAAAAGTCAACTTAGAGCAGGTGGAAAAAAATCAGAGGTGGCAGAAAAACACAGCTGGGTAAAACATGGTATGGCTTTTATTGACATGCATATGTGGAAAACTAACATAGTTGCCATAGCATAACAATGCATGAAAGAACACCAGAACATATAAACAATTTTGGTGTCTTTAGCTCTGACAAACATCTCCTCTGTCTCTGTTAGACATGTCAGACACAATAAATAAAATACACACCGTGTAATGTATGTGCAAGGAGAAAACGTTTAATGCTGATGAAGTGTGCACATTAGGAGTGCAACAAGACAGCATGCAGCAGAGGTACTTAGTGGAATCCCACTGGGAGCAATCACTACCACAGCTTTAAAAGGGGTGGCTCAATAGGACAGCGTTTAGCCCTGCCCTCCTTACTTCACAAATCAAATCCACTACGGCTGAATGGGCCTCAAATTTAACGTGACGGGCAATTTGTAGCCGCTGTTCACAACCCACGCACATCCGCAAACAAAGCCGCCGATTTCTGCTCGACAAATTGGTAATTGATAGGAGCGAGGGTCTAAGGGGTCTAACAGTATCGTATCAGTGAATGCATAAGATTAGAAGAGAAGCTGCGGTGCAGGGTGCCTCTTGCACAACAGTGGGCGATATATTATAACCATATTAACAGATGTGAGATGAGATTTGTTTCTCCAGAGTACATATCACAGAGGCAGACACTTTGACAGCTTCTCTGAAATAAAACGAATAAGGATTTGGATTTCTCAGTGGGATTTGGGAATACCTGCAAACATTTTCAGATGTTTCAGGATAATACCAGCGTGATTTCTTTCCCCCTACCACATATTTTTGTACAGTATTTGCTGCAGTCAGAAGTTGTGACGGCTTGCTCTGCTGCAGGTCGTCCTGCTCATCCGGAAGTCACAGGCTCCCACTGTTTCCAAAAAGCCCATTAAAAAACAGCTTGCAGAAACACGCTGCTGCCTTTACAAACCTAATCCATCATTGTAAATGAGACAACTGAGGCAGTTTTTTTCTTAACATGACTTTATAACGTTGCCATCATTGCAGAGGTATTAAAAGTACTTCCACAGTTGAAAGTCTCCAGCTGGAGTACGTAACAGTGCACATAAATGAATAAAAAAGGTAAAATATTTCCATTAAACGCAGTAATTAGCTGCTTTAAATCACATATTACGTTAGCGGTCTTGCGTAAAATGATGGATTGCATTAATCAAGGCAATACAATGGTGTGTTTAGCCTGGATGATCATTATCCTTTAATTGCTTACTTCATTAATGCTTCTAACAAATAGCACGTGATGCTTGTTGATCTATGAAAAAAAGAGCCTAGTATTAAACATTGTTTTATCTCAGTTTTCAATGTACAAAACTATTCACGCAAAGAGCCATACTCACTAACTAATTTATCACCTTTAAACACAAAATGTGGTCCTTATATACAGAGTGCAAAACACTAAAATAACAGTCCTTAGAGTACGGACAAATCCTAATAGGGTGAGTTCCAATTCATGTGCAAGCTCTTCTCCTCATTTTACTTCAATAAAATGTCAACGCTGTCATGTATTCAGTGTCTGTTACAGTAGAGTAAATTGTGGCTTAATGCTCTATACTTTAAAGCATTACAGTATTACTGTAGTTTATGGCATTTTAGAGGATTGAAGTATGTATGGTTTGTTGCCTTGAATAAAAACAAGCTGTGTGGTTAATACAGAACAGAAAAGATAAACTGAGGCAGTGAAAAGCAGTCTGGCTACTTGAGCCCTGTTGTTTTAGTCTATATTTGTTTATATTAAAAGGCAAATTGGCATCGTTAAAAGGATGCTGAAATAGCCATTAGCAGTTCCTGTTTGCAATGGACCCATGCTTGTACAGATAACAACTATCACTGGATTATTTTGATTCGGAGGAAAATTAAAAAACGTGAGGATTCTCATGCAAGTTCTGAAATTATAAATCACTTCTTTCTATGGGAGGAGGCCTCGGGGAAGACCCAGGACTAGGTGGAGGGATTATATCTCCAACCTGGCCTGGGAACGCCTCGGGATCCCCCAGTCGGAGCTGGTTAATGTTGCTCGGGAAAGGGAAGTTTGGGGTCCCCTGCTGGAGCTGCTCCCCCCGCGACCCGACACCGGATAAGCGGACGAAGATGGATGGATTCTTTCTATGATTTCTAATTGAATTTATTTGTGTATGTCACTGAATCTAAAAATAAATAAGTCTGTGTGATAAATTTGACGGATTTATTCACTGTTTTGTGACAGTTTTTCCACAGGCCTCATGCAATATGTTCTCCATCTTTTCTATATTTACAGCTTCTCAGATACTGACTTCTGTAATTTAAAAAAAAAAAAAAGATTTGAGCATTTTATTTTAACATTTACAACGCTGTGATGCTGTGATAAATTACAGCATGATGTATTACCTCATTTGATGCAGATTTTACATTGCTATGTGACATTGTAAGGCCAAAATTAGGAGTAGAGAATTTTGTTGAAGTCATTTTAAAAAACGAAACGGTTATGTAAATTGTAAAACAATGTAAAAGCTAAGCTTCAACATATAGGATAGGAAGTGATGCTCTGCTAAGAGAAGGTTTCTGGTCAGGTCAGTTGAACCAGTGAACTGATCTTAGGATGTAATCAATGTGATTGATCAGGCATCCGCTTTTAATTCCTGCCCCCAGGGAGCAGGCTGTGAAAGTTGATCATAACCATTGATCAATTTGATCTCTTCTCGCAGCAGCAGAGATGGCCAGCAGCCAGACAGGTAAGAACATGAATCCAATTCCACCCAAGAGACTCTTATCAGATAAGTTTATTGCTCACTTAGTAATACACTAGTGGCTTGGTATTTAAAACTATCATTAAAGATTAAACTGACTTTCATCTGCACCTGAACCACGCTTTAGTTAGCAAACCATCTGTCTCAGAGTTTGACTGGTCTGTCTGTCTTGTGCAAAATGAGAGGGGGCATCACTTTATTTTATTTTTTAAACATGACAAGAAGACGTCTGAGAGAAAAATAGAGCAGGTGAGACGCTGTTTATGCACCACTGCACCTTCTCTATCGGTACTTTTGTCCATCTGTCTTTCAGCCCAGCTGTCGGCCCTCAATGCATCATGCTTTACATTCATCTGTTTGTATCTGTCTTTTTATGCTCAACCTCTCTCCTGCGGTTTCTATCCCTCTCTGTCTACCTTTGCATCTGTTTTTATTTAAATCTGTCTTTTCTCTACAACTTTAATCCCGACTTCTCATGTGTCTCAGAGCTGAACTTTTGCTATTCCCTTTGCCATATCACTCGAAAGGCAACACTCTTCTTTCTATGCTTTCTCTGCAAAGTTCTGACCCTACATGACCTGCATGGTTAACTGAAGGATAAAGCAGTTAAAGGCTTTGCAGGATTTCTGGCTGGCATTTTAAGTATCAAGCGAGCACAGACCGTTGGAACTTTGCCCTTTTGCCGGGAATCTCAGATGTGGCAGTGTTACTTATCATGCATGACACCCTTCATATTCGCTGCTCTGCTACCTGTGATGTCTTATATATTACAGCCACATGCCGCTATGACTTATTTATCATGCGACAGCTTGTAGAGGTTACGTTTGCGGTTTTTAAAACGTGTCTATATTTCCCCACTCTAAGCTTTATTTGTACATGGTCAAAGCTGCTGCATTTTGTTTGTGTTTGCTTGTCTTGCTAAATGTACATAGAAGGCAGGTTTCAGTTCACTGCTGACCACACAATGTACGGCCTTTTGTACCATATAGGAGGGAAATAAAAAAATTTTGTTTCGCTGAGAAAACAATTACTTCTTTTTTTTATTGTGCTACTCTGTTAATCCCCATGCATCAGACTGGGACATATGGGTACTTTGCAAAACGTCAACACCACACTTTATTTATTAAGTTCTTTAATTTTGTTAAAGTCAACAAATCCCACAAGATCACCAAATGTATATTAGGCTTTGAATCCACAGGCAATGATGATGGGTTGATGATCTGTTGACAATAAGAAAACTAGAGAATATCACCAGACTTATTCTATCAATAAGATGTACAAGGGACAAACAAAAGGCTTGACCATTGAAAATAAAGCAGTACGGAAGGAGGAGAAAAGTAGCGCCCTCTTTCTGACTTCCTGGTATCAGACAGTTCACTTAGAGCTTACACATACACACACACACATATACATACATATATATATACATACATATATATATACATATATATATATATATATATATATATATATATATATATATATATATATATATATATATATATATATATATATATATATATATATATATATATATATATATATATATATATATATATATATATATATATATATATATATATATATATATACATATACATATACATATATATATATATATATATATATATATATATATATATATATATATATATATATATATATATATATATATATATATATATATATATATATACATACATACATATATATATATATATATACATACATATATATATATATATATATATATATATATATATATATATATATATATATATATATATATATATATATATATATATATATATATATATATATATATATATATATATATATATATATACACACATATTCTTTTTTTTTATTTTTATTTTTAAAGATAATTTCTTTTGGGCATTTTTGCCCTTTATTTAGACAGGACAGCTGAAGACATGAAAGGGGAGAGAGAGGGGGGGAATGACATGCAGCAAAGGGCTGGTAGTCAGGCAGCTCAGAGTCGAACCCGGGCCCGCTGCGTCGAGGAGTAAACCTCTATATATGGGCGCCCGCTCTACCAACTGAGCTATCCGGGCGCCCCACTTAGAGCTTATAATGTAACAAGCGCAGGTCATTAGCCTGCAGAACAAGCAGAGGTGAGAGGGTTATTTGCGGAAATTGCGGCAGGAACAACACGTGTCTCCAAAGAACACAAAAATGAAAGAGGGGACAAAGAAAGAGATAAAGAGGGAGACAGCGAGAGGGAGGTTGGAAGCACATTATAGGAGTCATTGAGAAGCCAATAAGACCTGTCTTACTAAACAGGGATAAGTACTTACATAACTAGTATAGAACATTCCATTCTGCATCAGGACGCAACAAGGAAAAGGGACAAAAGACAGAGAAGAAGACAGAGAGAAAGATGGAGAGAGAGGGAAAGATACACAGGAGATGGTAGAGGACGAGAGAAGGTGGTGTGAGAGTGGAAGAGAGAATCCAAGAAAATGAGAAGATGATGAAAGAGAGAAGCAAAACAAGTATGACGAGGTAGAGACCAAGAGAAGGCGAGAATGAGAAAGTAAAGAAATAGGAAGTGGTTAATGTTGTGACAGAGGAAGTGAGGATATTGAAAAGAACATGGACAAATGAGAAAAAAGAAAGTGGATAGTAAAAGAAGAGGAAAAAAGGTTAGAACCACAACGTAGGAAAAGACGGAAAACCAACAGAAACAAATAAAAGGAAATTTCAATGAGGGTTCAAAACATGGACGGGCAGATGTCAAATGCAGTGTGGCGAAAACAGGACGAGCAGATGATAACGCAAAACAAAAGACGCGATAAAACAAGCAAAGAGGGGAAGGAAGACGAGTGGATGACGGTGCAAAAACCAAAGGACCAAATGCATGAAGAGGATGAGCGGGACAGGAAGGAGAGATGAGGGGGAATGACAGTAGGGGTGAAGGGGGAAAGAAAGAAGGAAAGGACCAACAAGAGAGAGAGAGAGAGCGAATAAAAAAAAGATAGATATTGGGGGGAAAAGGAGAAAGAGAGGAAGCGGAGGATTAGTGACAGTTTGTCCTCGTCAGCCAGAAACTGCTGTCCAGAGATCAGGAGGACGATCAGGGGCTGCCAAGATCAGCGAACACACACACACACACACACACACACACACACACACACACACACACACACACACACACACACACACACACACACACACACACACACACACACACACACACACACACACACACACACACACACACACACACACACACACACACAGAGAGAGAGAGAGAGCATGCACAGGCAGCTATATACTGTACCAATCAATATGCTCACCTACACCAACACAAAAACAAGGTACAAAACATTCACGTGCACACGACAAGTCCAGCTTTCAGTGGGTGCAACATATTTTACCAGCGAAGTGCCTGCAAGTTACATTTAGATAAATGGAACGCATCAATTATTTGAAGATCCAAACTGAATACTTTTACTAATGAAAATGGCACGTTGTGGGCAGCTACACTGTTAAATGAATAGTTGGGGCTTTACTGTAGAGTGTTAAATGAAAAGATTGATACCAATCTCATGTCTGGAAGGAAGATTTTGTCAGATCCATGCTAGCTGTTTCAACCTTTTTCGAGTTTTTATGCTGAGCTCAGATAACTAGCTACAGCCAAGAAATATGCTGGCATATAACAACCCCCTTTTTGTGAACTGTTTTTATACTTTGTTTTTTTTTGTACGGATATCATGTGTTAATTAGTAAGCTTTAGAAGGTGCTGGTAGGTGTTTTTTGTTACCCTTGTTCAGAGACAGGCTAGCTGTTTCCCCCGGTTTCAAGTCTTTATGCTAAGCTTAGTTGCTGCTGGCTGTAGCCTTATGTTTAATTCTAAGACATGAGTGTTATTGATCTTCTTATCCAACTCTAGTCAAGAAAGTGAATAAGCATATTTCCTAAAATGACAAACTATTCCTTTAATACAATAAGAAGCTAGAACAGAAACACTTTTAACATTTAATTAAACAGTTAATTTACTAAAGAGCCAGAATCTCGCCCATTAAACACTTTTTAAGACACTTCCAGGACTTACAGAAAACTTGATGCATCCTAATTATGGAACATTGTGGTCTGTTATAACTTGGCTCTCAATTTCGTAGTTTTGGCCATTATTTGGGAGATCTTGGAATGTCACACCGGCAAAAAACCTTAGCATTCAGACAATTAGACAGATTGTAAAGAAGCCTAACCCAGATTATCTGAACCGGTTTGAAGGAAAAACTAAAAGTGAGCACACCCAAAATGTTGCTAATAATACTTCTTTGCACAGGAAAAATCTGTAGGTCAAAGTTGCACCAGTGAGGCAGTATGTAAACTGGGACTGATGTTTACAACTTCATTTTCTCTTCCAATTAAGTTTACCTCCCAATTTTCTAGTAATATTGCAGATTTCAGCAATTAACATGGTTAGTTCAATGTTATTATCACTCATAGGAATGATGGCCTAAACTACAGAAAAAAGTTCCAAGTTGTAATAAACTGGAATCATCCTTTAAGATTTTTTGCACTTGACTTTAAAGACAACTTGATGGATTTTTTTTTTTAGGGTAGACTCAGGTTGTACAATCACTGCACCACATGACACCTTGTCTTTGTATTTGTGTCTGCATGTTCAGTGCGTGTTTCTGTCTCCTTACCACGTGTTGTACAGGCATGGGCTGCGGGGCCATGGGCGCCGGGCCCCACTGTGTGGTCGACATGGTCTTATTCTGCCAGTTGTGGCCTCCCGTCAGCTTCTTCTCTCCAGACTGGTTCCACTGCATGTCTGGCCTGGAGAGTGACAAGCAGGGCAACAAAACAAATGTGTTTTTTTGTATTATGCATTTTCACTTGCTCAACCTGAGGCCTATTCAAAACAACACTGAAATCATGTCTTAGAAAATAAAGATTCAGTTGTTCAGTAGATTTGCTCTATTTACTTGAAGATTCTTTTTGTCTTTGTACTTTCTTTTATTTTTTATTTTCCCCGTGAGGCACATCATGAATTTTAAAAACTCAAGTACAGCAGAAACATGAATGTGAGCATCTTTTTGCCTCTAACACTCTACAGAAGCACTTTGTCACAAACCTAAGCAGCTAAAAGCAACTGAATACTTCATAATAAATTAGATTTTGACTTTAAGTAGTAGAAGTTATATGTTGGCAGACAGTAGGTAGGGATGCTGGCAACAGTTGAGATAAGTAAAACAGTGAGGTGTATTTGTTGGGTCAGTGGATAAATCCTCCAGCCTAGACTACAAGCACAACACTAAAAGGTATCATCACAACTCAAGACACTTACTTCTTGGCTGGGGTCCCACCAAACTGCAGATCTGAGGAGGGATAGAAACACAGAGAAACTGAGTGAACATAGTTAAAAGAGTAAATGATAGACAGGGAGGCCGGTATTTCTGCATTTGATGCAGTTTTTCTCTCCGATTTTACTTCATCTTTGCTCTCTTACATCATCTTTTCACTAGCTTGTAACATTCAGATGTGTTTAATCAAATTTATTCCTGAAGAGAGGTTTACGTTTTGCAAACATTTGATTGACTAAATGGTTCCTTTTTAAAAAGAGGATAAAGGGAAGAAGAAAGAAATGTTGCCATGTGAAAGGGAAAGGTCTTTTAGTAGTGTATGCATCTTTATATAACAGCGTACGTCCTTCTGCTCAATTAATATGAGTGATTACATAAGAAAGATGGTGTAGATGTGTGTATGCATGTATTCAAGGCCAGGCCTTTCAAGTGGACACATTCAGCTGCATGTGCACATGTATCTCGACACTCACTGCCCACGAGGTTAGCCAGAGAGGAGTCGAGGTCGTTGGCTAGCAGCTTTCCTCCAGGATGGATGGCCATTTGAGGAGGAGGAAGAGGTGCAGTGTGTGTGGGCATTGTAGGCTTCAACAGGTCTCCTAGAGCATCAAAACCTGAAGTAGAAATTAACTCATACATGTAAATAAGCTGAAAAATAATGATTTAAAAAACATTTTTGTTAAGACAGGCTGGTAACAACATCATATAGAAGGAGTAGGGGTTAGTACACCACACAGGCACATAGACAGAGAAAAGCAATTACGTACAAACATACCAGATTATAAAATAATCCCCAGCCCCAAACAGTGATTGCCCAATTATATTTTTGCAACCGTAACTAGGCATGACAGGCCTGTCAAGCTTTGGATTGTCTCCTATATTGAAGCAGTGTGCATGGGGATGTAGTAAGAAAGATAGTCAGCGATTAAAGAGTTTGGAGGTCTTTCAAAAACCGTAAAAGTCTAAAGAACCAAGCAGTAATCAAGCAATACTTCCAAGAAGCATTTTATTAGCTGACTACATAATTTAGTTGAGTTATAGATACATTAAAAAAAAGCCCCGTTAACAATACCACATCCCCTACTGTATAAAAATCTGGCCCTGGATTTTACTATATCAGAGTGTAAGGTAACGTTAGCGTCTCTGTCCTGCACATTAAAAGATTTGGAGAACTTTACACTCCGCAGCTCGAGATGGCGCAATGTTTGGCAAACACATTGGTTACTCCTAATCTAAAATCTGTTTATTTTGTAACCAAACTAAAAGAATTTTAACCAACTCATGGAGCTAACGTTATCTTTAATAGCTAGCTAGCAACGGGAAAGTCAAGATCGTGTCTAGCCATGGTAAACCAAGATTTGCAAAACTCAAACACGAGATGGTTAAAGTTAGGAACCTAACTTTATCTCGATGGTTCAGGTTAGACCGGTAAGGTTAGGTTAAGGATAGGTCGTCGGGCAGTGAGTCTCGCAAGAGTTGTCACAATTCTAGGGTTACCATCTAGACACAACCAAAAATCTGTAGTCGTGGACTAGAAAGAAGTAGCCTGCTTTTGTGTTCCTCTGTCTGAAATCAAAGACCCACCGTTTCAAAAATTACAAAGACTTTCGAGTGCTAAATCTGCAACAGTGGACTGCATATACACAACGCAAGATGGGGCGGGGCTTAGAGAGTGGTCAGTTGGGTAATCAAACTGTAGCAGCAGAAATCTGAAAAATAGTGAGTGGAAACTCAGGCTCGAGGTGAAGAAAGTCAACCAATCCCACAAAAACACCAAACCCAACAATGTCTTAGTACTTTCTGACTTCCCTCAATCCAAAGCCCATTCGTTCCTACTACAGATGTAAATATTTAAAATTGAGAAGTGTTTTTTAAAGAGCAGAAGCAACTGCTTTCAAAGGCATTTGATACTGAATCTAATGAGAGCTGACTCAACTTTCAGCCTAATTTTCCAAAATTTTCACTCACGATTTGACCGCTTTAATGAAGCAGCGCTGGACAGTTTTGATCTGAGAATATTGCTGAGCTGTGCTTTCTTAATGTGAACTATCAAATCTCACTGCTGGCCCTGCTGTTAATTGAAATAGCCCTGCTCTATTTTTAGCATTTACCTACAGTGGCAAAGATTCCAGACTTTACTCTTTTATTACTGTCATGCAGCAGCCTCATTCTATCAGCAGCCACCCTATAATCCCTGACTCAGTAGCTTGCAGCACTTGTTCTAGATGATTGATTTATCTGTTTGTAGCTGTCATGTACACACTCCTAACAGTGATTAGTTTGGAACATGTGTGCGTTTGTGTATTAGAGAGAGTGTGTAAACTGACTTTCCATGGCTGGTAGGTGCAAATGATAGAGTAATTTCCTGTGTTGGTGTGCGAATGTGTGTGTAAGTGCCTGTTAACAACTCCCCATGTCAGCACTCATGTTGCTAATGGATCAGTATTACTCTGCTGGTAGAAACCTGGAGATGTGACTGTGTGCGTTTGTAGGGGCGTGTATTTGGTGGGAGGCGTGGTAAACATGGCGAGTAGTAGAAAAAGGAATTTTTTAAGAGAAAATGAAAAGCGCAACCGCATGGTGATGTCGATTTCTTGCATAATTGTATGCAGTATTGCATTATTGTTTCCTGACTTTATCCAGTAACCATTAGGGGTTACAAACCAATACATGAAGACAAGTGGCAGAAATAAAATGAAGTCAGGAGCAAGGCGACAACACAAAGCTGGGGGAAAAAAAACGAACGAGCAAGATGTGAATGCAAGACAACTGCTGTAAACATAGAGCGTCCCTGCAAAAAATAGAGAAGGAGGAGAAAAAAAGAGAGAAGCAACTGTTGGTGGGGAGAAAAAAAAGGGAGGAATAATATTTAGTTAGGAAGCGGTGTGCAGGTCTGACAGTGGTGCTGACACAAGAGATTCAGAAAACACTTTTCCTGCTAGCTTAGCAGATGAGAGAACAGGAGGGAGGAGAAGCATACGGAGAAAGTTAAAGAGAAAAGGGGAAATGAAGTGAGTGAAAAAGCAACCACTATCTTTTTTTTTATTCTCTTGACTCTAATTTCTCTCCCATTGTCGGCACTTCCATTGTTGTTGTCACTGTAATAAAACACTATGGAAATGTGGGTGATTTTTTTGTTTCTTAAACCACCGTGTAAGTAAAGCCTACTGAATTAAATTGAACCAAGAGAGCAATAGAAAAGAAGCAGAGATAAAGAAGGGGGGGAAAGAGAAGAAAAGAAAGTTAAACAAGCTCTCAGTAGATCATACACACACACCACAAGGCAGAAAACCGGGAAGGAGGGAATCAGGACGTGGAGGAGGAAGGTGAAGAAGCGAGCAATGAGAGCGTTGTATTGAACTGGGAGGATAATGCTATCAGTGTTAGCTTAGGTGTTTCAGCAGAGGATTTGACAGTCAATAGAGTTTAAGATCAAAAGGGAAGCGAGGAAGTAAATCCATGTTGAGGGTTCAATTCCAAAACACTGGAAGGAAATCTGTTATTTACTACTATTTAGTTGGATTATCTAAAGCTCTTTTTCTCTTTTCATGGAATACATAACATTTCTGGCTTCATCTATTGCTTAAAGTAATGGCTATTTGGCTGCTGGCATTGGGACGGATAGGATATAAAGTAGGGCTGCAGCTATCAATTATTTTAGTAATCAAGTATTCCATGGATTAATCGGATAAGTAATACTTTAGCTTTGTTAAAGAGCAATAGTAAATATACAAAAGATAAAATAAGACAGGTCTCCTAAAATAAACAACTTACTGGTTTCCCTTTTTAGAAAATTTGCTTAAATTGAATGCAGTAGTATTGTCTGTCAAAATAAACCCATTTAGTGCAATGATGTGCCATAATACATTCTGGGTTTCTGGATATTTTCTACCTGAAGGTCCTCTTGGCGAAGTAGAAGTCTCCTAGCAGCAGAAAAATGAGGAGAAGTACGCTAATTCTGGTCTCATTTGTGGTATGATAAACCGTAAATTCATCAAATTCAGTGACCCATGTCGCTATATTCCAAGATTCTGTAGCTGGCTTATTTTCCGGAGACAGACCTTCGGTTAGCAGCTGTAACAACACAAATTCAGTATTCTCAGCTTGTACAGCACCGGCTGTGACAGTGACCGATTTCAAAACGTATGTGGTCGTTGAAGCCTTAATTAATGACCTTTTGTTCTGTTTAATCATTTTAAGACAAAGAACTGTCCGTTTACTAAGCTCAACCCCCTCCCTTTAGTTACTGCTGCAACGCCTTGTTAAGCTTTCCATTCTCGCACGGTAAATATGCAGTTTGTGGGCAGATTTACTACTAGAAATATTTTTAAACAATGAGTCCTTGATTTTAGACAGAGTAGACAAAAGCAGGCTTCTCCTTTCTAGACAACGACTACTGATTGCTCAAATACAATTAAAAACGGCAGGAATTTTCCACTTAAAACGGAAGCAAAACTGGATCCCTGAGTCTGTGTTGGGGAAAAAAAACAAAGGAAAAAATAATTGCGGGGACTGAAGACAACAGAAAACAAATATGAATGATGAAAAATTGAGATCACATCATAAAGACATCACAAAACATGTAAGCTTCTGTAACACAAATGTGAATTGTGCATTGTCTTTAAAACATAAAATCTATATATAAAAAGGAGCAACTACGCCTCAAACTCTCCGTACAAGATAGCAGTTAAAAGTGGACAAAAGAAAATGTGGATAAAGAATACAGACTTTGTAGAGACAGATGAATGAGAAAGGACTTTGAATTGTAAGGAGGGAGAGAAAAGAGGAGGAGGAGAGCAGATGGAAAGGAGTTGCCTGGATGATTCTTGCCTTTTGAAGTGTGATGGGGAGACGATGAGGCAAAGATAGAGGGAGACATGAAATAAGTGGAGGGAGGGAGGGAAGAGAGGGAGAGAAGGAGGGAGGAAGGGGGGTAAGGAGGGAGGTAGGAGGGTGTGAACAACAACAAAAAAAAAACAGACCAGCAGTAGCACAGATGGGATGGAGCAAAATGACAGATGACGTGCAAACAGACGCAGACACACAGTTACAAACACTAACATATAAAGACACATGTGGACACATATAGAGATACAATGCATGGGCACACACACAAAAGTAAACAGACAAGCAGTACAGTAGCTGCACACACACAGGGATTTTTGTGAGATGCTGCCAGTTGCCCAGATGGTGTATTGGTAGTTGTAGTTGCAGCTTCAACACAGGCTCTATTATTAGAAGGAAGATAGTCTGTCCAAAGCCAGAACCAGGCAGCACACTGGAGCCACAAGCCTCCATGAGCAGAGAGAAGAGTTTGACGGGGTTAAAACAGATTAGAGCGAGCCAGGCAAAAAAATCTGCGGCTTCTAAAAAGAATTTGCACTATGGACTCTTTGAAAAACCAAACAGTTTTATCTGGCAAATGTTTGAAGAAGCAATGATACAGCTGTACAAATGCAACTGATACTCCTAATAATGATGACAGTAATATGTCAAAAAAAAAGTTGTGCTTTCTGCCAGAAAATTGATAAAATAGCTTCAGAGTCCATTTGGAAGATTTTCCAGATGTATAATTAGTGAGCTTGCTCTGAAAGATGATACTGTTTCGATTAAGTCATACAGATTTGAACGGCATGTGCAGCCACTGCTGGTATGAAACAGCTGGCTGATTAATCCTGGCAAATTTCCAGTAATGCTAATTGATGGGCGGCGGCACTGTGAAAATACACTCTGCTAGATAAAGTTAGGAAATAAGTTTGAACCTAGAACAGTGAGAGGAGTGAGACCTCAATTTGGACAAAAAATATCCACATACCGATTGTGAAATAATAGAAAGAGACAAAAGGCTGCTTGATCAATTACTGGTAAATTATTTATTTTATTATTATTAATATGAATCGTTTTTTTTGTCTTATCGAATCTATTATATCTAGTTTTTAGTCTAACTTTTATTTAAACATTTCTATCTTGTTCCATTTCATTGTTATAATTTGTAAAGTTGTTTCGTCTTTTTAATCTAGTTCTTTTTTGTAGTTTTATTTCATTGTGTTTTACTATTATTACTGTTATTATAGCTTTAACACCTATTTTATTACGTTTTCATTTTTTTTATTGTCTAGCGTGGATTGGTTCATTGTTCTTGTCTTTTTTGTTGTTTTTACGGTCTACACTTGCACTGACTTTAAACTTCACTAACCTGTATGAAAGATGCTATACAAATAAAGTTTGATTGATTGAAATAACGACAAATTAATATACTATATTAATGATTATGTACACCCGTGATAACAAATTACTCTGGGATAAAGTATTACCATTTTTAATGAAGCTTTCCACTAAAAGTTGGGGGATAATTCTGTCAATATTAAAAAAAAAATATGTCAATACTTTCTGAAAAGCCTAGCCCATATGTGGCACTCGTACTGAAGACTGAAGGCTGAATAATTTTCTAAAACAGCTCGGCACTCAAACACGAGCATGATGAACAGTGCATCAATTGGGTACCATTTTCAGTCGCGGATTAATACACATTTAGTGTGCTAGTGAGTATTTACAGCAGCATGCATGGTGCATGTGGGATCAAATCTAAAAATAAAAACTACAGAGCCCATGTTCATCAGGGTGAAGGAACATGTCTCCCAGGGCAACAGTATGGCTTTTAATAGTTAAGTGTAACTGACACAGAGGAATTAGCTATATAAGGCTTTGGCTACAAAGCCAATCCTTTGGTTCTGGTCTTTTCATACAATTTATTGACCACGAGAAAAAAAAAATATAATAAAACACAACTTATCCTTTATATTAATTACACATAAAACTTGTGTAACTTTTTTTGAACTCTTGCAGTTTTAAACCTGCAACTCTTTCTGAACTCCTTTTTCCCTTTATGATGAAAACAGTCTTTAGAGGACCTCTGCAGGTAGTCGCTCTTATCTGCTGTGCCTTCTTTGGAGCTGTCGATAACTCGCCCTGCCTTAAAATGATATGCTTTGCAGGAGCGTCTTGGGACCCGAAAGGGTTGAGAAGTACAGAGATTGATTGTGTCAGTTGTTGATGAGAGGTTAAAAGAAAGTAAGCCAATAAGAGGACTCTGAGCCAAAGTGCCAGACCTGCAACACTTAAGAGTCATCAGTCTGAAGCTGTTACCATAACAGGCGGGAAACCACAGCAAGAGAAGCTAAAGTAGCTGGAGAGAGGGTTCCTACACATCGTCAATTCCATTCAAGACTTTGAGAAGTTAATCTTTTTCAAATGGATCTTGGTTGGCAACTAAATGATGTATGTCAACACTTTATTTTACAGGAAATAATGGCAACTATACCTTCCCATTTTCTGGATGATTTTATGACTGATAACACTGACAGGTTGTGCAACATAAAAATACCTAACAATACTATTTAACTAGTTTTCTGTAGCTTCATGATCTGGAAAAGATTTGTTTTAGTGCTCATATTTGTAGAATTTGCAGACCTGTTTAGGAACCCTGAAAGAATAGACCAGTCACTGAGGAAAATCAGGACTGGGATCAGTTAACTTCTGGTTCAATTAATAAAAAAAGAAAAGAACTCATAATCCTTTAAGGCCCTGAAAACCGATTTTTTTTAAAACAGCTTCTTACTATTAGTAATGGATTATTTTTTTTTTTTAGAATAGTGTTGGCTATTACACAGGAGATCATTTTGTCTATGCTGTTTTTTTCTGTGCTTTTCTTACTAGTGGGCAGGGCTCTGATGGAAAATCGTGATGTCACAAATTCCCGTGCACCTATCAGGATTTAGCGATATCTAAGTAAAAATCTTGATCATAGCTTTGGGGTTGCTACCATATGTTCGGATCAAATCGAATCAAATTACACTCACACAGTCCTGAAGAAACAAATTAGCTGAGCTTTTTAGGGGTTAAACATTTAAAGGGGTGATAGAATGATTATATGGGGTATTTCACAGTGTTCCTAAGGTCTCCTAATAGGGTATGTAACATTGGTTGGGCTAAAAATGGTGTTCTATTCTATGGGCCCTTAACTACCCTCTGAATATGGCCTTATTTGGAACAAGAGCTTTTCTTCCAAATATGGTATGCTAATGAATAGTTAGATGAGCTGCGCGCTGATTGGTTGAGCGAACCACATACACATACATTGGAGATGAGACAGATTTCAGACACTGCAATGTTATACATTGTTTGTCTGCTATTCCATTATTAAATTCACTTCTGAGACTTTTTTATGCGAGAAATCAACTATATAAAGCTCAAATGTGGGCCGTTTTACGAAAATGTATGGCTAATTGCAAATTTGGTAAGACGTGTTGGACTTCAGGAGCTCTACACAGTCTGACGAGAAAGCGGCAGCCTGCTGGGCTCCACACCCAGGTCAAAGTCACAGTTTCTGGGTTACTAGACTTCCGGGCTCGGGCGGGCTGCCAGCTGCCGGCATAACTATTGTATATTTACAGTTTGAATTTTGTCACGGCATGTATATCACAGCTACCGTAAGGTCTTACAAAGCTAACACTTTTGTCCGACTTCAATTTAAGGCATTTTTGTGAATTTAGGGGTCTCGTTAGGAGGAGCTGCTAGCTAGGCTATGTGTCCCATTCAATCCTATGGGAAAAGATTGCCGCTACACTTTCGGCATAACTAATAACTATAATAATTTCGTCACGGCATGTATATCACTAAGGTCTTACAAAGCTTAGCTAACACTTTTGTCCAATATAATGCATACTTTGCGCGGGTATGGAACACTGCAGGCTGTCGGCCGTGACGGAGCTCCATTTAGCTCACAGCGGGCCGGGGTCTGTGAAGGAGGACAGGCCGGGCGGCAAGGCAGCAACCCAGACAGCACCGGCCGCTGAATCCGACACACAGTCGGACAATATTTGCAATTAGCCATCAATTTTCGTAAAACGGCCCATATTTGACCTCATCATAGTTGATTTCTTGCATAAAAAAAGTCTCAGAAGTGAATTTAGTGATAAAATAACAGATGAACAATGTATACAATTTCTGAGATCTGTGCAACCTATTCAGAAGACTGATCTCAGATCAGTGGTGTAGCCATGTAAATGTTGGGGTGTGACAAAGACAGAGACCAGAGCCAAATAAGGAGGAGCCACATAGTTGACGTCAACTATGAGCTTCGTTGAGATTTGCCAGTTTTCAAAGTTTCAAATTGTGAGATTTGCAGAGGAAAGAGGTGTCAATGGGATTTTGAGGTTCTATGTATGTCCTATTTACCCACCAAACTGTCGTTATTCAACTATGACAAGGTAAAATCTGTTTTGCATTCTATCACCCCTTTAATAAATACCTACAAATATTAGTTTTTTTACTATGTTGCCTATTTATTTCAGATTATCTCCTGTTATAGCGAAGATTTTAGGTATTTTTTCTTTCTCAAGTTACTTGAAAATCCAACTGTTAACGGATCCCTCATCTCTGGGTTGTGGACTTGTGTTGTGGAGTTAGGGTTACTGTCAATACGGTATTAGAGACTACATGTAAGAGCTTAAACAACAGGCTATGTGACAGCGCTAAATAAAAGCTACAAACACCCTCCCAGTAGCAGGAACAACCACAAGTCTACAGTCTGGAGCTAGTCAGAGGGTTAGTTAAATGCTACGCTTGTGCTGCCAGCAAAGTCAAAAGGTTTTAGTTGTCAGTCTGGCTTTGTCTGGACAGTCAGACAGAGCTGGCTTTACCGGCTGCAGGTTGTGGGCCGCTGTTACTGGGCGTGGCATTATTCCCAAACACAGCATCGAAATCTACAGTCATGGCTGCGGTGGTCTGCTGCAGAGGCTGGTTCTCCATTCCTGAGGGATGCAGTTAAATGTGACTGATTAAAACCCTGTTTGGGTGTTTAAGCTGCATGAGATAACGGTTGGACTATCTGCTTTGAAATAACGGTAGATATATACATCAAATTGTGATTTGACTTGAATGAAAATCATGGCTTTGCACTAGTAAGGATTCCTCCACCTCCCGCTAAACTAATCCCATTAGATTAGGAACATGGACATTAGTCTCCAGCGTACTGCCATTGTTGTTGCTTAGTAACTTGGGATTCTGTGTAGGCTGTTGGGAATGTCAGGCTTTCAGAGGAGAGTTAAGCCTGTGAATGAGAAAATCCACTGATGCACCTTTTGTTTTTTTTGTCTCCACATCCCTGTTGGGGATTAGGGCTTGAAGCCTCAGAGAGCGGTCGTCTTCGTGGAGTCCACGAAACAAGAATGTACACCACAAAATTCTCAAAGACAGGCAGTCCACCAAATGTCTATTGTTACAACTAAGCTTTCAGGAAACCTAACAGTGATTCATAAAGATGATCTAGAACATAAACATGGCATATAGCAAATGGAATAGTAATTTATAATATAGTAGTTTGTGTATAAGAATCACCACCTTCCTATGTGACCCAATTAGCATCTCCACGCTTGTTTGGCTTTCTGGCCGAGAGTTAGATGAAAAGATTCATACCACTTTCATATCTGTCTGTTAAATATGAAGCTACAGCTAGCAGCCGATTAGCTTAGCACAAAGACTTTAAACAGGAGGGGAAAACAGCTAGCCCAGCTCTGTCCAATAATCCACCTACCTGCACCTCTACAGCTCACTAATTAACATACTGTTTGTTTGATTCGTATGAAAACTAACTATTTATTGACCAGTCCCTGCAAGTTACCTGGCAAATGCTTAGAACCAAGACATAGCCTGGCGCAGAACCTCAGGAACAATGGCGAAATGTCATTTTCCACTTTAGCATTTGCACGAATTAAACAAGCCCAGGTGAAACGTGTTAATTTGTGAGCTGTTAAGGACCTGCTAGGTAAAATACGGTTTGTTTTTTTGGATGGAGCCAGGCTAGCTCATTGTCAGTCTTTGAGCTAAGCTAGGCTAACTAGCTGTAGCTACATGATAGTCATATCAATCTTTTTGTCTAACTCGCTGACAGAAAGCAAATTCCTTTCCCAAAATGGCAAACTATTTGCCATAACTTAAAATACTTTATCCTTGCTCCTGTCAGACTGAACACTTCATCAGTGTTTCTGACGTGTATAGCCTTGGGTGTTTACTGACGTAAGTATCTTTTGTGTCGTTTTTGAGAAAAGCACAGGGGATCATTATCTCAGCTCCTGTGTCAGAGCTACTGATAGAGTAAGGGGCTGATACTTGAGCTAAGATGTAGCTCTGACTCTGAAGTCTGGCCAAACTCTTTATAAATGGCTTGTGTTTAATCCTCTTGTCATAAAGCCTGTAATACTCTGCACTAACGGTGCTTCCAGATGCATCTTTGTACTACTTTTTGAGCTGAAATGTCAGAAATAGAAGGGGGAATATACTATATAGCAAAGCTAATATGTGAAAGTCAATGCCGTTGCTCAGCATTTCTTCCGCAGCCACATTTTCCACACTGACAAACAAGAAAATGAGGAGAGGGGGTGGTTGAAACTCAGCTGACATTTCTCCAAGCTGCTCACATTGGTTACAGGATTCATTATTCCAAAAGTACTGCGAGCATTTACAATGTAAACCCCTGCACCCAAACCTTGTTTAACTGTGTCTCTACACAAGACACCGGCTGGGTAATGCAACATTAGTTTCTGAAGTAGAGGAGGAAATGATGATGGGTGGATGGATGGTTTACATAAAAAGACAAATGAATGGCTCGACAGATGGGCAGACATGTGAATGACTGGCCAGAAGGGGGAATATCCCCAGAAGGACAAACACACTTTGAACGACGACATACTGACTTTCTGCTCAGACTTAAATTGTGTGTGCATGTAGGCAGGTGTCTGTCTTATTTTTATGTCTGTGCCTTCATATATGTGTGAATGCAGATATGTGTCTGTGCAGGTTGAAGGTGTGTGTGTGTGTGTGTGTGTGTGTGTGTGTGTGTGTGTGTGTGTGTGTGTGTGTGTGTGTGTGTGTGTGTGTGTGTGTGTAGGTAGCGTACCTCCCCAGGCACTGTTGGCGGTGGAGATTGAAGGAGTGCTCTGCACAGCAGGGATGAAGGCCGGCTGAAGATCAAACAGGTCACTGTTCAGATTGGGCACACTGGGGAGAGAGAGAGAGAGAGAGAGAGAGAGAGAGAGAGAGGAAAGAGGGATAGTGAGAGAGTAAGAAGGAGAAAGACAGAAAAGGTAGGATAGAGAAAGAAGTGAGAAAAAGGGAGAGAAAATGGAAGGGGAAAAGAATAAGAAAAAATGTCGGGGAGAGGAAAATAAAGAAAACAGAGAGATGAATGACGGAAAGAAAGGAAAGAAATCAAGTAAATAAATCAGCGAGAGATGAATAGAAACAGAATAGAGAGGTATGGAAAGACAGATGGAGATAGAGCATTCATATTTAATCAATCACGCACAAATAGCTAGAGTCACCACTAAAAATGTTCGTTTGTCACAGATAAATATGAATCCTCTCTCTCCGAAGGGCTGTAAAAACTTCCATGGAGCAATAAAACAGTTAGGAGTAGTAAATTCACAGCGTGTTACAGTGTGCGAACGTTGAGTATAAATTCTGTTCTCATATAAAGATCAAATAGTCTTACTGTAACTGTTACAGCTGGAGGGTGTGATACAAGGATTTGTTTTTGTTTTTCTTTGCATACAGGACACTTAAATACGTCTGTATTGATTTGCATGTTTACCATTCTGGCTGTCAGTTTCCCCTTTCCTCAATTTAAGATAACCACAACATTTTTGAAGTCAAAATCCTTAAGAATTTCATGAAATCCAACCCCATATTTGAGACCTTTTATGAATGGTATTGGTTCTGTAACATTCTGTAAATACCTCTATATATAGTCTTTTTCATGGGTAGTGGCGGGGGGCGCAATTCACAGGAAATGAAGCATGTATGCAACAAAGTGTTACAGTTTGTAATCCTATCTCACTTTGAGTTTGTTTTACTATTCACTCTCCTAACACAGCACCAGAGCTGTATTAATAAGTCACTCCTAATGCTAACTAGGACTGGGCGATATGTAGAAAATCTGATTACAATATAGAGAATATTATTGACCGATATTGTTGGGTTGACAATTGGTGCTTTAACACAATATTTTCACAATTCGAGTTTTGATTAATAATCATCAATAATGTGGTTATAATGACCAAGTGGACCAAAAAAGACACAACACTTGCCATATAAAGATATCCAAAATCTAAGACAATATCTAGTCTCATATCAGGATACCGATATAATATCAATATAGTGCCCAGCCCTAATGCTAACTGAGCTTTTCTACTGCTGCTAGTTCACATTAAAAGCATTCCGCTGGTGAAACACTATGTGGCTTTTATTTGTGAAACAGTCAAAAGAAACATCTATGCATCTGTGCTCATACATTATACAAGATCTAGAGGACTTGACTTGGTTTAAACTGGTGAACATATTATTGTATATAGAGTCAAACAGGTGCGTGTGTACCTGTTGGCAGACAGCATGGAGGTGAACAACTGTGGGGTTTGTGTGATGTGGTTGTTGTTGGCGCTGCCCATCGACTGGCTGCTGGGGGAGGCAGAGGGAGGAGTCTGCATGCCCATCTCCTTCAGGCGCTGATCCTGACAGACACACACACACACACACACACCACACACACCACACACACCACACACACACACACACACACACACACACACACACACACACACACACACACACACACACACACACACACACACACACACACACACAAAAGAAAAAGAAAAAGACCATAATGTGATCACAACAGAAAGAAAAACACCACAATGTGATCAGGAAAACAATAATTAACCGTCATTTCCCACTGGAAATGAATAGGAGTTTTAGTTGGTAAATCCTGGAAAATGACAAACATATCGTCTTCACTTTAAGGTGTGCACAATGACAATTATACAAATAATACAAAACATACAAATATTCTCTCACAGAAGAAAAACACCCCCAGCTGTCCTCCTGTAGCTTCTTGTTGTTTGGAGATCCTGTCAAGCATCTCATTGCAAACATGCCCAATGAGTCATTATGAATAAAAGCATAAAGGATGACATTTAAATGTGTATCATTTAGTAATATTAAGATAGTTATTGGCTTTAGATGTAAGACTAAAAGCCAGGCCTGCTTCCAATTGAATTTCTAAAGGCAATTTTTTTGCTACATTTTTTCTGCCATGGTTGCCTGGTGGTGTGGTTTTCAGCATGCACAATATATATTATGACAGACAATTAGTTTAAAGTATTTTGATTATATTGGTTTCTAGTGACAAAAAAGCTCTCCCGCACTGTTTTGACGTGATGCTAAAAGCCTCTCAAACCTCAAGACCCTGTCCTGCTGAGACCCAGGTGCAGCTGAAATGCTGACAGATAAACAAACATCAGCAAAGGCCAGCCTCCTCTAAAGCTAAACTGAAACAACGTCAAGAACAATCCAGTGATCGGTTTTGAAATTTGCCTTTTCTTTTTGTTGACTCATGGTGGTTAAGTCAAGAAATACAAAGTCTGATGTGGCTGTGCCTGCAAATGACTTTGAATTAGCACAAACAGTGCTTTCTGGAAAGAGACATTGCTGTTGCGTTTTAAAACGTTGGCACTTGAACACCACAAGCCAGGTGCCATGTAGTTCTGTTGTATTGGAGAGAAGGCAGACATCTCTACGACTGATATCTCCAACACTGGGTGACTCACACCAAAACAAACTGGATTGATAAATAGCACTACAGGTAAGATTATTTTTATTTTTTTTTACATTTTGTATAATGAATGAGTGAGTGTAAATACAATACATTAAATCTATTATAAGTAATCCATACTGTTTCTCCATGCAGTTTATATAACATGTTCAAACATGCATGCACTGTTTTTGTATTATCCCATAATTTATACATTGATTTAAATCATCCTTGCTGTTTTATTGCTTATTTCTTGTGCCATCTGCCTATTACCCACTGGATCGTATGACTTTTGCTGCTGCAATGGCCTAATTTCTCCACAGGGATGAATTCATTTGTGTCTTATATTGTTGGAACATGTACTGGGAAATAACAGTTACAGAAAAAAAATCAGAACACGTACTGTTTGGTAGGTAAGGAAAGCAATTTACAGTGCAACAAAGGCGTAGATTCTCAGTATGGATGGCAACAGAGGGAACGGACATGCTGCATCTCACAGTGCCTTTCTCTATTTCATTTGTACATGGGCACCCAGGTGTTTTAATTCAGTTTAAAAACTCAAACTCTGAAGGTACGGAAATGAGCCAATTGACTTTACAACCTCTTCCACTTTTAAAAGAATTTGGACTTTGAGCAGATTAATATACAGGATGTCCTGCTGTACCAGCCTCGGCCAGGCCGAGTCCTCTTCATTGATATTCTGACGGTGTAGCGAGGAACAAATGGGAACTGATGTTATTGTTTGGGTTAAGGCCCCAGCTGGACAGTAGCTGAGAGTGTATGTGTTGAGTCCATATGGACACCAGAGTGTGCAGACAGCTGGACTACCCCTGCTCACCCCGGCTCTCTCTCTCACTCCGTTTCTTACTCCGTTATGTTCTCACTCACTTTGTCTTCCCTATCCTTCAAACTGAACCCACAGGTAATCAGTGGACCTTGGCAGAAACAGGGCAACCAAGGGCACAGAGTAAACAGCGTGCTAAAATCCAATCAACCGCACGCACAAACAAACACACCAAGACACACTGGTAGTACACAGTGCGCCCTAATCTGCCAGGGTATACACATGTTTCATACACACACACACAAATCAACAAAGCACTCAGAGATACTGGCAACACTAGTAGACACATACTGTATCTTCTCTGCCAGGATGGAAGCATGCTTAACATGCACACACACTCTTACAACCGCTATGTGCCTGTTTTGTAGCTTCACTGCTCTTACTCTATTACAGTTTGCTGTAAGGCAGGACTCCCAAGGCTGGAGCAAGAAATGTCAACACATTTTACACTTGACTTTTCTATTGCTCAGCTCGCCACTGAGACTCTTGGCCTTTATCCTCATCTGGAGTTCAGAACTCACCAAACAGCAAAGTGACTGGGCAATCTATCAGCAACAGCACAGTCGGATTTTCTACAGCACAGCAAATTGCAACACTATATATATAGTTTTGGTTTTTGTATCAAAAATTGTTGCCATTTGTCAGGTCTCAAGTGTCATGTAGCTTCTGCAGATTGGAAGTATATTGTGACCCTGCTTGTACAGTCACAGCATGGTCTTCAATCTGAAGCAATGACGGCAGTTACACGTGTCATTTTGAGGTGTTTTCTTTTGTGATAGGATTGTTTAATTTAAATGACCTAAGATCAAATCCCTGTATGCACGCACTTAACCTGAACGTTTCTGTATCTCATTAAATCTTTTCATGCTTGACTTGTTTTTACACTTTTCCTTATAACCAGGTTTAATTCTCTAACAAGTTTATAAAGTGTTTGATAGCTACCATGTCTAGTTTTGTTTGACCAAAATCTGAATCTGAATGTGCCCTCTGTCAGTCATTCCCAAACTGTGGTGATTTGTTATAAAATTCTAAAATCTGTTACCTTGAGAGCCTGCAGTCTGGCCTGTTCCTCCTCCAGGGCCTGCTGCTTCTCCTTCTCGTCCATGCGGCTGAAGGACATGCCGGTGCTGGAGAGAGTAGAGACGGCGCTGGACAGAGTGGACGCTCTGCAAGACACAAGACAAACTCAAATATTTTTGAACCGATCTTGAGCCAGATTTAGGCAGCCATTTGAATCTACTTGTTTGTTTACGTGTCTTTTAAGGGTTTGGGGGTGATACGTTTGGACAAAACTGGCTGGCAGGCAATTTAGATGTCTACCTGGTGTCTGCATTTAATTCCTTGGTCTTCTTGCCCTCCAGAGAGGCCAGGTGCTGCTCCAAAGCCTCCAGGAGGCTGCTGGGGGCCTGAGAGAGAGAGATAAAAATGAGCACAGGAAAGGAGAAAGACATTCAGTAATCAACTCAACTCTTTGAGAATGCTTTCACACTTTCTTTCTCGCTCTCTCTTATATGCAAAAAAAGACCTCTGTACACACACAGACATACAGACATACAGACACACACACACACAGAGTTGGTCTCACAGGAAGGTAACAGAGTGCATCAGGCTCCAAGAATAGCCATGGCAACATGCAGCAAACACTCACACTGTTAGCAGGAGACTCAAAGGAGAGAGAAAACAAAGGAGGAGGTTGGAAAAACAAAGAGCAAGGGAAAAGGTAGAGAGCGGAGGAGTGGTCGTGTCACTTCTTCACACAGAGAGCAATGGTTTCTGTGCTGTTTCTTTCATTTTTCCCATTCAACTTCCCTTTGCTGTGTATTGCCTTTTTGCCTCGCTTATCTTGGTGAGGTCCTATCATACTTGCACAATGAGTGCCAGGATGCACTCTTTACCCCTAACTTGCCAGTATGTCTCTGCTCTAGTTTAACCAAATCTCTGCACATTTATTCCACATGGTGATTGAGATTAAACGCTAATCTTTTCTTAATTACTTAGATTCTCCTAAAAACTCTTTGTTGTAATATGGCATAAGGCAGCTGCATTAAATTTGAGCTCAACCATTTTGGAGTACAACTTAGTGATCAGGTTACTTGGGGATTGTTGCTATGCTACTACAGAAAACACAATTCAGCTGCAAATTCAAGTTCAACTCCACTTGTTCACATTGCACAACATGTCTTCGGTGCTCGTTTGGTGCCTCGTTAACGCTCAAAAACCAAGGGGAAACAAGAAGGCAAAAGTGAGCAAGGCAGCTGCATTATTAACTTTACAATCAGCGGTTCTTTGGTGCACCATCTACAACTTAACATGCAGGGAAAGACATATTTTGGCTCCCGTTTGGCTGCGGAGAGAGGAAATTCTTCCACTGACAAAATACGACAACGTCACGTCTGTCTCTCTATCCACAAGAATGCAGATTGTGCTGTCAGTAGGGCTGCAGACATGCACGGAAACACACACACACACACAAGGGAGTGTTTTGATTTCCGAGTCCTTTGCGGCTGGCTACATGGCGGGTTCTTGCCAAACTGTTGCCTGGTTGTTAAAGAAACAGAGACTCGCAGAAGAGAAAGAGACCTTCTTTAACGGTCAGTAGGTCTGAATAGGTGAAGAGAGGACCTTGTGTATGCACAGTCAATATTAGCGCACACACACACACACACACGGGTCTCTTCCTTTTGACATATTGTGAGTGCAGCGATACAGTACATCGTTCAGCGATAGCGCCAGCTTTGGGAGGCAGGGAGAGGTAGAAAGAAATTAGAAAAAAGAGAATTCACCCTTTTATCTCTCGGTTTCCTTTTTTTTCTTTACAATAATTACACGCTTAATGCTCAGGTCATTCACTGTTAAAGCACCTCCGCCATGCATGTTGAGGCAATGATGTTGTGCATGACAAATATGAAATAAATTACATCTAGGGAGGAGGGTGAAATTTAAATGAGATGGAAATGGATTTTTTCATGCAGATGTAGACGGAGGGGCGGAGAGGTGAAGCCTCATTTTCTATTCATGAGGTTTCATGTCCTTTTGCTAGTCGTGCCAGAGCTCTGCGTGTGAACTTTGGTGTGTTTGTGTGTATGTATGTGTGTTGGAGGGATACAAGCAACCACCTGAGACCAACACACACACACACACACATTGTACTCAACACCATAGCGCTCCACACAGGAAAGAAAAAACAAGAGCATGCCTGCCAGTCTATGAGGTGTAAGTGTGCCTGTTTGCACACACACATACACAAGCATATAAGGTGTTCATGCAGGGGGGTTAAGCAGGTTGGAGGGGGTAAGCAGTACAGTATGCAACCCACCACCTACAATGTATGATCCTTTTGTTTTCTGCGACAGACGAGGGAGAAGAAAAACGTGTATTTATCGACCACAGCAAACTTTGCAATTTTACTATGAGTAAAACACCCACACAGTCAAGTTACAGCTTTGCACATTGCAATGATTTTTAGTAACGCAAGACCACGGCCACATTTCATTGAGGCTGTAAAAAGTTACATTTGGATCTGTCTTTAAATAGCTTTTCAGGCAGAGAAGCACTTAAGTGCCAACTTTTCAATATAAGTATGGGTCAAAGTATCCAGAAACCTAAAAAACTACCCAGGGCTGCAAGTGAGGATTATTTTCATCATTGATAAATTGGTAAGTTATTTGTAGGGATTCCTGCTTCTGATAGCTAAATTTAGGGTGTCTGCTGATACTCAGAACGGAACTGCTCTCTTTTTGGCACTCAAAATTAAGACGCCGGCACACTGTGACTGAAGCACAGCAGAGACCATGACTTGTGTATTAAATGTGGATCTCTGGGTTGGTGTAGGCTATGCTGCGGTTTCTTTTTTTAAATTGCATGTACAATGCTTACTTTTTTCCCCCCCATCTTAATTTTGCCTCTTGAGTTGATTCAACCAATCAATTCGCTTGACGCTTTTATGCAAGCAACTGTTACCCATGACACCCTGTTCTGCCAAGGTTCACAGAGACGTTAACGTGCATCTTTGGATAAGCATAATTCCAGTTTAATGAGGTCAGAATCTGGTCAAAAAACTGTATTCAATTGTCAAAAAGGCCCACATTTTTTATTTACAATGATATAAAATAGAAAAAAAGCAGCAAACCTCACATTCGATAAGCAACTTTATTTTTATTAGTTTTTTTATCATTGTAAAGTGAATATCTTTGAGTTTTGGACTGTCGGTTAAACAAACCATTTAAAAGACGTTACCGAGGGCTTTAGGAAACCTATTAAAAGACAATCAGCAGATTTAATGATAATTAAAATAATCATTAGTTGCAGCCTTTTTGTTGATGACATTTTCTGTCCATCGAATAATCCACATTCATTTCAACACTAAACCTGATAGATCCCAAAATGACAGTTCATAGTAGTAAGCTGAATTTTAAATGGCTGATTTCAAATATAAAATCTCGCAGCCTGATGTGTAACAGCTAAACCAGGGATATTTATAGTCCCTCTTAGGTCCTCCCATAACCCATTAGGAGGATTAAAAAAAAAAAACATTCTTAAAGTGATTCCTCTAAATTCACAATGCTGTAAGATGAAAAGGCAATCCTTGACGATTGAAAGCAGGAAACCATGTGGTCTATTCCCTCGTAGCAATGCAGTCTTGTCTTTCAAGCCCTTTGTTGTTGCAATTATTATTTTTGTAGATCCAAGGTCTTAGCTCGTTGTTCGCAGTTGCTCAGGGTTTCAAACCCACGTGACACAACCTGCAGGAGGCCTGCTGCTGGCGCAATGTTTAAACCTGTTGTTGCATCTATAATGTGCGTTTAGAAGTGAAAGAGAAAGCAGGAAATCAATCAAGCCAGAGGGGAGTTGCCTAGACTAAGATTGGGTTAGACGAGATGGCTGTTTGAAATAAAAATGAGTGGGTGGAGAGTGAAGTAGAGAGAATGAGTGAACAAGTGGTAAGAGGGGGAACACAGGTATATGTGGGGGGTGAAATCAGGTGAGAATACAGGGGGAGCAATGAAACCACACCCAAGTGTCGAAGGAAAGCAGAGAAGGTAGTAAAGCAAGAAAAGGAGTGAGAATCAGAAAAAGAGAGAAGAAGAAGTGGAAGGTGAGATGTACACTGACCTGTGAGAGATCTGGGATGTCACCCTGATCTATTCCAACTTGCTGTCGTCAAAAACAAACAAATCAACAAAATAAAAAGGGAGAAAGGTAGGTGGGATAAAATGGAGCAGGGTCCATTTGTAAAAAAAGATGAGAAAAAGAAAAAAAAACAGGGGAATCATTACTTCATGCAGCGGCAGTGTCAACATAAACGACAACAGAAATAAACAAGGAAAAGTTTTTCGACATCTGGATTGGCTGATGAACCAACCAATCCTCACAGTGATGCAGACGATGATGACTGGACAGTGATAAATATGTCTGACCAATGAGGGAGAGCGGGCATGGCGACTGATGACTAATGATGTGACAACATTGAACACATTTATAAAAAAAGGACAGCCACGGCAAAATCGTCTCCAAAACAACTCAGACAGGAAACGTGTGTGTGACTTTTCAGGACACACAAAGAACATTAAGTGCTGGAATTTTAAAACATGACTTTTGTTTTTTAAACACTCCTTTTAAATCGTTGATTTATTAGCAGAAAAATGAAATGGTCGATAAAAGTGAATTCCCTCTTCTTCAAAATATGCCATTCTAGACATCTAGCTTTAGCTTTTGAGCTTTGTTTTGTGGATTTTTTAATTTCCATTAAGTTGTCATAGATGATATCCCAAAATAGGCAAACAAAATATAATTATTAAAACTTTTCATTTATCGAAAAGTGACAGCCCAGATGAGTTCAGGTTCAAAGTTTCTGATTTCAGTGATTAAATCAGGGATAGTTAACGTAAAAGCCTAACTGGGCAATGTTGACACGGGATAAAGTTTTTAGAAGTCATGGAAGACATTTTGACACGTCATAGTAGGATGTCAATACTACTAAAATCAATCATGGCTGATTTCATTTAGCTGCTTCAGTTTCAGGGTCCTGGTGTTGTCCATGCTGGCACGCTGTCACGCCGGCCTCTCTCATTGTATTGAATGTTTGATTTTTATAAGAATAAGTGAATAGTGAAGACAATCTACAGCTATTCTTTTTGGTACATTTTGATAATTTCTTTTTTTTTTTTTTTTTTTAATCAATCAATTTGATTTTAGATCATATCTAGGTGCCATGATCTGTTTCAATGTTGTACATCTGGAGAATGAAATATGCTACGCTATACCTGTTTTGGGGGTGATCCATCTAAATTATAACAAAATGGCTGTACAAAATATCGTTTTTCTTCATATTGTGCAGCCCTACTGGCAATGGATTTGTACATAATCTTTTCAAGGATGGTGGTAGAGGCCCTCTACTGTGAATTGTATCTGGATTGTTTTTACAACAATGCATTGTTTCTGAAAATGACAACAATGACTGTTTAAGACAAGAGTCTACTCTATAAAAAGCTACATATATTTTGTGTTAATGTAACTTTTAGTAGTAGTAACAGTCTGTGCAAGTTCTGCACTGTGCTATCCAGCATCTTGTGGGCAGAACAGTGGGTGGTAAAGGCCATGTGCAGCAGCCTGCTTGCGTGCACTGTTGTGCAAAAATCTACTGAGAAAGCTGTCAATTCATGGACATAACATATACTATATATGTCCTATCACAGTGAGTGTGCAAACAACACACGCTTTGGATGCTTTTAGGGTTTGTTTTTCGAAGTTTTCACACCACCCCCCACCAGCTTCACCCTGGTCATCACTTAGATTGAAGGAATATGTTTAGAAACTCCAGATTAGAGTTAAGCCTTACAAAAGCTTTGACATGTTTTAGAAATGTAGTATAAAAACAGAGTAACTCATTATAAGTGTATTTACTGAATGTATGTTTTTTAATTAAGCACTATGATTTTAAAGTGCATCTGTACAAGAACACACACTTCATTTTCAAGGGACCTTAAAATCTAATTATAAAAGACAAAAGGGATTTTTGTGGGGACCATTTATTTGAATGTAAATCAATGCAGAGAATGTGAACCACCAATGTATGGGACAGTTGCTGATTCTCCCCGTTTCAAGTCTGCTGAAACAAGGAGGGAGGGAGGGAGGGAGGGAAGGAAGAGGGCCCGAGAGGAAAGAAAGAAAGAAAGAGGGATGATCTGTGGGCAATGGGTGCAGGATAGCCGCACGAGTATCCGTCTTTGTCAGGAGGAGAGGGGACGAGAAAGGGAGAAGAGAGGATTAGATGGAGCAGTGTGGCGAGCAGAGGGAGAGAGAGCTAACGGAGCGCCTAACCACATCCTCCATCTTAGGGTTATTTTGGATATATATATATATATATATATATATATATATATATATATATATATATATATATGTATATGTGTGTGTGTATGTGTCTGCACAGCAAATGTGGGGCAGTGAGGGTAAGTCAGGTACTCATGTCTGCATATGGTACAGTAGCTGTGTGAGCAAAAGTTGTGGCAGTATGGGGTCTTGTGGAAAATACACCTATCCAAAGTGGCGTTTCAGAACGTTTGAGTTAATGTGTTTTAATATACAGTGCTCAGCATAAGTGAATACACCCATGCTCAAGTTGGCTAAAAAGAGGATTTAAAAAAAATCATCTTTTGGAAATTGATCTTAATGCCGTAATGCGGAAAAATCCAACCCTTAAGACGCAAATTTTCATCGTGAATGAATAATGTATCGTAAATAAATGAATGTTCTTTCTTAAAATACAGGGGGCATAAGTAAGTACACCCTTATGTTAAATTCCCATAGGAGGCAGGCAGAGTTTTATTTTTAAAGGCCAGTTATTTCATGGATCCAGGATACTATGCATCCTGATAAAGTTCCCTTGGCCTTTGGAATTAAAATAGCACCACATCATCACATACCCTTCACCATACCTAGAGATTGGCATGGTTTCATTTCAGTTAGCCTAATAGCTGGTTTGATTTGCATTGAGAGATGATCTTATGGAAAGTACCCCATGCCAATCTCTAGGTATGGTGAAGGGTATGTGATGATGGGGGCTATTTTAATTCCAAGGGAGGCCAAGGGAACTTTATCAGGATGCATAGTATCCTGGATCCATGAAATAACTGGCCTTTAAAAATCTGCCTGCCTCTATGGGAATTTAACATAGGGGTGTGTATACTTATGCCCCCTCTATTTTAAGGAAGAAAATGTATTTATTTACTATGGTAAATTATTCATTCACAAAGAAAATTGGTGTCTTTAAAGGTTGGATTTTTCCTCATTTTTTAAATTAAGGCATTAAGATCAATTTCCAAAATATGATTTTTTTAATCCTCTTTTTTAGTCAATTTTAGCATGGGTGTATTCACTTATGCTGAGCACTGTATTTGTTAAGGGGATGTGGTCAGGACCAGAAACTGACAAGAAATTTTGAGGAAAACGGTAAAATAGTAATTTGCTCTTCCGAAAAAAAATCTGGGGGGTAAAAATTGACAAAAAAAAACCTTGGAAAACCATATGCCTGTGTGTGTGCATGTTCTTTTGTGTGCGAGTGTGTGAATATACCTCGGCCACTTTGAGGAACTCCGACAGCTTCGTCATCCTGTAGAGAAATTTCTTGTAGATGTCCAGAGCATCTTTGCACTGGTTCTTCTTCATGTCAAAGTATTTCTCTATAGAGACAGAAGGGAGGGATGAGGATAAAAACAGAAAAGAGAAATAAAGATAAAAAAAAAAAAAAAAGGAAAATTAAAGTAAGGAAGCGTTGAAGGGAAGGAAGGAAGAGAGAAAGGAGTCAAGAAAATCAGTGCATGATTGATTGGAGACAAACTGAAGCACAAAGTAGCTACATGACAGCTTGTCAAAACCTACTGTGCTGCCATGGCAACCCGACTGTGTGCACATATGTGTTTGTGTGTTTGAGTGTGTTGGGTTTGTGTTTACATATCTGCCATACATGACTGTGTGTGTTTTGTGCATGCATAAACTGTAGCTATACTTACACCTCATTTCTGACACAGTGAGCATCAGTTGGCTCAAGGCTGTGTTCACCCTATTAGAGTGTGTGTGTGTGTGTGTGTATATATATATATGTGTGTGTGTGTGTGTGTGTGTGTGTGTGTCTGAGGGTGTGTTACCCAATAGGTTGATGACCCCTTCATTGTAAGCAGCAAACAGCCTAATGGAGTCTTTGAAGAGCAGCATGAAGGCAGAGTTGATCACTCCGTTGGTCAGCTCGTTAGGGTTGGCCTGGATAGACCAGAGGTAGAGAGAGTGAAAGAGAGAGAAGACATCTCTGTCACATCTTTCCAAGGCTTTTCAGAAGAAAAATCCATCGCTTTTAGACATCTTTTTTTCCCCAACTAAAACCACCTCTCTCACTTTGTATGATGCAGACAAATCTCCAGTCACAGGGCAACTGTCAATTCAGTTTAGGTGGGTAAAAGCCTAATGCACAGACACAGAGCAGCACACACCCATACACAAATGCATTCCAATAGGAAACTTCACCATCCATTTGTATTGCTCTTTGAAGCTTGCTGG